>NC_141023.1:10645000-10870000 GCF_052040795.2 Danio rerio
ATATATGTACTTCACATAAAAACTTTTTACTGCAGCATTTTAAAGTAACGGGGGATTTAACATAATATAAAGTACTATAAAAACCCCATTTTAAATAAGTAGAAAAAAACAATGATCTGTTCTTATACAGGACATTTCATACTATACGTGTACTTCACATTAAACCTTTTTACTGCACTGTTTTGGAGAAACTGGTATTAAAATAGAAAAAAGTACTAATAAGACCCCATTTCAATTAAGTGGAAAAAATCAATGGTCAGTTCTTACATAGGACATCCCATACTATATGTGTACTTCACATGAAACCTTTTTACTGTAGCATTTTAAAGAAATGGGCTATTAATATAAAATAAAGTACTGCAAAGACCGCATTTTAAATAAGTAGAAAAAAACAATTGTCAGTTGTTATACAGGACATCCCATACTATATGTGTACTTCACATGAAAACTTCTTACTGCACTGTTTTGGAGAAGCGGGGTATTAACATAATAATATAAAATGATATAAAAAAACCATTTCAAATAAGTAGAAAAAACAATGGTCAGTTCTTATACAGGACATCCCATACTATATATCTACTTCACATAAAACCTTTTTACTCCAGCATTTTAAAGAAATTGGGTATAAACATAATATAAACACAGCATTTTAAATAAGTAGAAAAAAAACATTGGTCAGTTCTTGTACAGGACATTTCATAGTATATGTGTACTTCACATGAACCTTTTTACTGCAGCATTTTGGAGAAATGGGGTATTAACCCATTATAAAGTGCTATAAAGACCACAGTTTAAATAAGTAGAAGACAACAATAGTCAGTTCTTATACAGGATATTCCATACTATATGGGTACTTCACATAAAGCCTTTTTACTTCAGTGTTTTGGAGAAACAGGGTATTAACATATTACAAAGTGCTATAAAGACCCCATTTCAAATAAGTAGAAAAAACAATGGTCAGTTCATATATAGGGCATCCCATACTATGTGTGTACTTCACATGAAACCTTTTTATTGCAGCATTTTGAAGAAATGGGGTATTAACCTATTATAAAGTGCTACAAAGACCGCATGTCAAATAAGTAGAAAAAAACATTGGTCAGTTCTTATATAGGACATCCCATACTATATGCGTACTTCACATGGAACATTCTTACTGCAGCATTTTCGAGAAATGGGATATTAACATATTACAAAGTGCTATAAAGACCCAATTTCTAATAAGTAGAAGAAAACAATTGCCAGTTTTTATACAGGGCGTCCTATACTATACACATACTTCATGTGAAGACTTCTCACCAAATAATTTTGGAGAAATTGGGAAATAACAAAATTCAAGTGTTTTAAAAACCCCATTTTTTAGAATTAGAATACAAAAATAGTCAGTTTTTGTAGAGGACATCTCATAAAATTTGCATACATCATATGAAGCCTTCTTACTACTACATTTTAGAGAAATGGGGCACTAACATAATATGAAGTACTATAAAGACCTCATTACTAATAAGTAGAAAAAACAATAGTCAGTTGTCGTACAGGATGTCCTATACTTTATGCATACTTCATGTGAAAACTTATTACTGCACCATTTTCGAGAAATTGGGTATTAAACTTATAAATTGCTTTAAAGACCCCTTTTCTAAAAAGTAGAAAAAAATAACAATGCTCAGCTCTTCCTATTGCTGAATACTCGTAGTGGACATCCCATACTGTATGCATACCTAATATGAAACCTTCTTACTGCCACTTTTTGGAGAATTGGGCCATTAACATAATATAAAGTGCTTTATGGTTTTGTACAGGACGTCCCTCACTGTATGCATAATTTACATGAAACCATCCTACTGCGGCATTTTGGTGAAATAGGTATCAACTTAAAGTACTATAAAGACCTAATTTGTAATAAGTAGAAAAAAACAACGGTCAGTTCTTGTACAGGACATCCCATACTATATGTATTTATCAGATGAAGACTTGTTACTGCAGTGTTTTGGAGAATTTGGGCATAAACATTATATAAGTGCTTTAAATACCCAATGTCCAATAAGTAGAAACAATGGGCAGTTCACGTTCATGACATTCCAAAATATATGCATACTTTACATAAAACCTTGTCACTGCAGCATTTCGGAGAAATGGAGGAATAATAACATTCAAAGTGTCATAAAGACCCAATGTCTAATAAGTAGAAGAAAACAATGGTCTGTTCTTAAAAAGGACGTCCCATACTAAAGGCGTACATCATATGAAGATTTCTTACGGCAGCGTTTTAGAGAAAAGGGACATAATTACTTTTTAGATGGCTATCAAGATCCCATTTCTAATAAGTAAAAAAAAAAAAAAACGGTCAGTTCTTCAATGGACAATTCAGTGGTCAGTTAGGTTGATGGCATCATCCCAACTGTCTCAAGCTATTATTGTACCATTACAACAAAATGATATTATTGGGGATGATGAGTGGTGCTGCTCCAAATGTAGGGTACAAAGACAAAGACAAAACAAATATGTTTGGTTAATTTCATAGAGATAGTTTACCCAAAAGTGAAAATGAACGCACTATGCACTGGCAATCAAATGGTTACAAACATTTATTAGTTCCTTCTTTTGGTTGAACACAAAAGATTGACCATTGACTTCCATTTTAGAAAAAAAAACAATTACTATGGAGGTCAATAAATATAGTTCCTCAGCAGGAAGGAAACTGCAATTTTGTGTATCCCTGACACATTTGGAGTTGTGGAAAACTGTGATGTGCTGTCTGTCCTTGACACATTCGTCCTGTATCAAAACTGACCATTATTTTATTCTACTCATTCGAAATGGACACTTTATAGTCATCTGAAGAGTAATAACGCCCCATTAATCCAGATCACTGCAGTAACAAGTCTTCCTATGAGGTATGCATATAGTATGTGATGTCCTGTAAAAGAAATGACTGTTCTTTTTTCTACTTATTAGAAATGAGGTGTTTGTAGCAATCTAAAAGGTAACAATGTCCCAATTCTCCAAAACGATGCAGTAACAAGTCTTCGTCTGAGATATGCATATAGGATTGCATGTCCTGTACGACTGATCAATGTTTTCTTCTACTTAGTAGAAATTGGTTCATTATAGAACTTGCTGCAGTAATAAGTCTTCATATGTACAAAAACTCATGATTTTATGTACTTATTAGAAATTGGGTGTTTATATCCATCTGAAAAGTAATAATGTCCCAATTCTCCAAAAAACTGAAGTAACAAGTGTTCATGTGAAGTACGCTTATAATATAGGATGTCCTGCATAAGAGCTGACCATTGTTTTCTTCTACTTACAAGAAATTGGGTCTTTGAAACACTTTAAATTATGTTAAACCTCATTTCTCAAAAACCCTGCTGTAATAAGGTTTTTATGTGAAGTACACATTTAGTATGGGAAGTCCTGTACAATAACTAATCATTGTTTTTTTTTTATACTTTTTAGAAATGGGGTCTTTATAAAATTTTGAATTATAATAATACCCAATTGTTCAGTAAAAAGGTTCCATGTGAAGTACAGATATAGTATGGGATATCATGTATAAGAACTGACATTGTTTTTTTCAACTTATTTGAATTGGGGTCTTTATAACACTTTATAATATGTTAATACCTAATTTTTCCAAAACACTGGAGTAAAAAGGTTTCAGGTCAAGTACACACATAGTATGGGATGTCCTGAATAAGAACTGACCACTGTTTTTTTTCTAATTATTTGAAATGCGGTCTTTATAGCACTTTATAATATTTTAATAGCCAATTTCTCCAAAACGCTGCAGTAAAAAGGTTTCATGTCAAGTGCAGAAAGTATAGGATGTCCTGTATAAGAACTGACCATTGTTTTTTCTACTTATTTGAAATGGGGTTTTTATATTACTTTATATTATTATGTTAATACCCCATTTCTCCAAAACAGTGCAGTAAAAAGGTTTCATGTGAAGTACACACATAGTATGGGATGTCCTGTATAAGAACTGACCATTGTTTTTTTCTACTTATTAAAAATGGGTTTTTTATAGAACTTTATATGTTAAAACCCCGTTTCTCCAAATGATGCAGTAAAAAGGCTTTTTGTGAAGTGCACATATAGTATGGGATGTCCTGTATAAGAACTAACCATAATTTTTTTCTACTTATTTGAAATGTGGTCTTTATAGCACTTTATATTAGGTTAATACCCCGTTTCTTTAAAATGCTGCAGTAAAAAGGTTTCATGTGAAGTACATATATAGTATAGGATGTCCTGAATAAGAACTGACCAATGTTTTCTTTTTTACTTATTTAAAATTGTTTTTTTATATCACCTTATATTATGCAAATATCCCATTTCTTCTAAACAGTGCAGTGAGAAGTTTTTATGTCGAAGACGCATATAGTATGGCATGTCCTGTTTTAGAACTGACCAATGTTTTTTTTCTACTTATTTGAAATGCGGTTCTTATAGCACTTTATAATATGTTAATACCTGATTTTTTTAAATGCTGTAGTAAAAATGTTTCATGTTAAGTACACAAAGTATAGGATGTCCTGTAAAAGAACTGACCATTGTTTTTTCTACTTATTTTAAATGAGGTTTTTATATCACTTTATAGTATGTTAATACCCCATTACTCCAAAACAGTGCCATAAGAAGGTTTAATGTGAAGTACACGTATACTATGGGATGTCCTGTATAAGAACTGACCATTGTTTTTTTCTACTTATTTGAAATGGGGTCCTTATAGCACTTTATATTATGTTAATTCCCCATTTCTCCAAAGTGCTGCAGTATATAGGTTTTATGTGAAGTATAGGTATAGTATGGGATGTCCTGTACAAGAAATGACCATTGTTTTTTTTCTACTTATTTTAAATGTGGTCTTTATAGCACTTTATATTAGGTTATTACCCCGTTTCCCCAAAACAGTACAGTAAAAAGGTTTCATGTGAAGTACACATATAGTATGGTATGTCCTGTATAAGAACTGACCATTGTTTTTTTCTACTTATTTGAAATAGGGTCTTTATAACACTTTATATTGGCTTAATACCTTGTTTCTCCAAAATGCTGCAGTAAAAAGGTTTCATGTGAAGTACATATATAGTATGGTATGTCATGTATAAGAACTGACCATTGTCTTTTTTTACTTATTTGAAATGGGGTCTTTAAAGCACTTTATAACATGTTAATACCCCCTTTCTCCAAAATGCTGCAGTAAAAAGGTTTCATGTGAAGTACACATATAGTATGGTATGTCCTGTATAAGAACTGACCATTGTTTTTTCTACTTATTTGAAATAGGGTCTTTATAGCACTTTATATTGGCTTAATGCCCAGTTTCTCCAAAATGCTGCAGTAAAAAGGTTTCATGTGAAGTACATATATAGTATGGTATGTCATGTATAAGAACTGACCATTGTCTTTTTCTACTTATTTGAAATGGGGTCTTTAAAGCATTTTATATTATGTTAATACCCCCTTTCTCCAAAATGCTGCAGTAAGAAGGTTTCATGTGAAGTACACATATAGTATGGTATGTCCTGTATAAGAACTGACCATTGTTTTTTCTACTTATTTGAAATGCGGTCTTTATAGCACTTTATATTATGTTAATACCCCCTTTCTCCAAAACGCTGCAGTAAATAGGTTTCATGTGAAGTACAGATATAGTATGGTATGTCATGTATAAGAACTGACCATTGTCTTTTTCTACTTATTTGAAATGGGGTCTTTAAAGCACTTTGTATCATGTTAATACCCCCTTTCTCCAAAATGCTGCTGTAAAAAGGTTTCATGTGAAGTACATATATAGTATGGTATGTCCTGTATAAGAACTGACCATTGTTTTTTTCTACTTATTTGAAATGCGGTCTTTATAGCACTTTATATTATGTTAATACCCCCTTTCTCCAAAACGCTGCAGTAAATAGGTTTTATGTGAAGTACACATATAGTATGGTATGTCCTGTATAAGAACTGACTATTTTTTTTTCTACTTTTTTGAAATGCGGTCTTTATAGCACTTTATATTAGGTTATTACCTCATTTCTCCAAAACAGTGCAGTAAAAAGTTTTTATGTGAAGTACACAAAAAGTATGGGATGTCCTGAATAAGAACTGACCATTGTTTCTTTCTACTTATTGGAAATGGGGTCTTTATAGTACTTTATATTATGTTAATACCCCATTTTTCCAAAACAGTGCAGTAAGAAAGTTTCATGTCAAGTACATAGTATGGGATGTCATGTATAAGAACTGACCATTGTTTTTTTCTACTTATTGGAAATGGGCTCTTTATAGCACTTTATCGTATGTTAATAACCTGTTTCCCAAAAACGCTGCAGTAAAAATGTTTCATGTGAAGTGCACATATAGTATGAAATGTCCTGTATAAGAACTGACCATTGTTTTTTTCTACTTATTTAAAATAAACTCTTTATAGTATTTTATATTATGTTAATACCCCGTTTCTTTAAAATGCTGCAGTAAAAAGCTTTTATGTGAAGTACACACATAGATTAAGATGTCCTGTATAAGATCTGACCATTGTTTTTTTCTACTTATTTGAAAGGGGGTATTTATAGTACTTTTTCTATGTAATACCCTGTTTCTCCAAAATGCTGCAGTAAAAAGGTTTCATGTGAAGTACATATATAGTATGGGATGTCCTGTATAACAACTGACAATTGTTTTTTCTACTTATTTGAAATGGGGTTTTTATATCACTTTATATTATAATGTCAATACCCCGCTTCTCCAAAACAGTGCAGTAAGAAGTTTTCATGTGAGGTACACATATAGTGAGGGATGTCCTGTATAACAACTGACAAATGTTTTTTCCTTCTTATTTAAAATGCGGTCTTTATTGTACTTTATATTATGTTAATATCCAGTTTCTTTAAAATGCTGCAGCAAAAAGATTTCATGTGAAGTACACACATAGAATAGCATGTCCTGTATAAGATCTGACCACTGTTTTTTTCTACTTATTTGAAATGGGGTTTTTATACAACTTTATGTAATGTTAATACCTCATTTCTCCAAAACAGTGCAGTAAGAATGTTTCATGTGATGTACACACAAAATATGGAATGTCTTGTACAAAAACTGATCATTGTTTTTTTCTACTTATTTGAAATGGGGTCTTTATGGCACTTTATATTATCTTAATACCCCATTTCTCTAAAATGCTGCAGTAAATAGGTTTCATGTGAAGTACAGATATAGTATGGGATGTCATGTATATTAACTGACCATTGTCTTTTTCTACTTATTTGAAATGGGGTCTTTAAAGCACTTTATATTATGTTAATACCCCATTTCTCTAAAATGCTGCAGTAAATAGGTTTCATGTGAAGTACAGATATAGTATGGGATGTCATGTATATTAACTGACCATTGTTTTTTCTACTTATTTAAATTGGGGTCTTTATAACATTTTGAAACATAATATTATACAATTTCTCCAAAACACTACAGTAATAAGGTTTCATGTGAAGTCCACACATAGTATAGGATGTCCTGTGTAAGAACTGACCATTGTTTTTTTCTACTTATTTGAAATGCGGTCTTTATAGCACTTTATATTATGTTAATACCCCCTTTCTCCAAAACGCTGCAGTAAATAGGTTTTATGTGAAGTACACATATAGTATGGGATGTCCTGTATAAGAACTGACCATTGTTTTTTTCTACTTATTTAAAATGCGGTCTTTATAGTATTTTATATTTTGTTAATACCCCGTCTCTTTAAAATGCTGCAGTAAAAAGGTTTCATGTGAAGTACATATATAGTATGGGATGTCCTGTATAAGAACTGACCATTGTTTTTTTCTACTTATTTGAAAAGGGGTCTTTATAGCACTTTATTTTATGTTAATACCCCATTTCTCTAAAATGCTGCAGTAAATAGGTTTCATGTAAAGTAGAGATATAGTATGGGATGTCCTGTATAATAACTGACCATTGTTTTTTTCTACTTATTTAAATTGGGGTCTTTATAACACTTTGAAATATAATATTAAACAATTTCTCCAAAACACTGCAGTAATAAGGTTTCATGTGAAGTCCACACATAGTATGGGATGTCCTGTGTAAGAACTGACCATTGTTTTTTTCTACTTATTTAAAATGCGGCCTTTATAATATTTTATATTATGTTAATACCCCGTCTCTTTAAAATGCTGCAGTAAAAAGGTTTCATGTGAAGTACATATATAGTATGGGATGTCCTGTGTAAGAGCTGACAATTGTTTTTTTCTACTTTTTTAAAATGCGGTCTTTATAACACTTTGAAATATAATGATATACAATTTCTCCAAAACACTGCAGTAATAAGGTTTCATGTGAAGTTCACACATAGTATGGGATGTCCTGTATAAGAACTGACCATTATTTTTTTTCTACTTATAAAAAATGGGGTCTTTATAGTATTTTTTATTATGTTAATACCTTGTCTCTTTAAAATGCTGCAGTAAAAAGGTTTCATGTGAAGTACATATATAGTATGGGATGTCCTGTATAAGAACTGACTATTGTTTTTTTCTACTTATTAGAAATGGGGTCTTTATAGCACTTTATATTATGTTAATACCCCATGTCTGAAAAATGCTGCAGTAAAAAGGTTTCATGTGAAGTACACATAGAGTATGGGATGTCCTATATAAGAACTGACCATTGTTTTTTTTCTACGTATTAGAAATAGGGTCCTTATAACACTTTAAATCATATTAATACCCCATTTCTCCAAAACAGTGCAGTAAGAAGGTTTCATGTGAAGTACAGATATAGTATGGGATGTCCTGTATAAGAACTGACCATTGTCTTTTTCTACTTATTTGAAATGGGGTCTTTATAGCACTTTATATTATGTTAATACCCCCTTTCTCCAAAATGCTGCAGTAAAAAGGTTTCATATGAAGTACACATATAGTATGGTATGTCCTGTATAAGAACTGACCATTGTTTTTTTATACTTATTTAAAACGGGGTCCTTATATTACTTTATACTATGTTAATTCCCCCGTGTCTTTAAAATGCTGCAGCAAAAAACTTTCATGTGAAGTACACACAGAGATAAGGGTGTCGTGTATAAGATCTGACCATTGTTTTTCTCTACTTATTTGAAAGGGGGACTTTATAGTACTTTTTTTTCTATGTTAACACCCCGTTTCTCTAAAATGCTGCAGTAAAAAGGTTTCATGTGAAGTACATATATAGTATGGGATGTCCTGTATAATAACCGACCATTGTTTTTTTTCTACTTATTTGAAATGGGGTTTTTATATCACTTTGTTGTGTTAATACCTCATTTCTCCAAAACAGTGCAGTAAGAAGGTTTCATGTAATGTACACTCATAGTATGGGATGTCCTGTACTAGAACTGACCATTGTTTTTTTCTACTTATTTGAAATGAGGTCTTTATAGCACTTTATATTATTTTAATACCCCATTTCTCCAAAATGCTGCAGTAAAAAAGTTTTATGTGAAGTACAGATATAGTATGGATGTCCTGTATAGGAACTGACCATTGTTTTTTTTCTACTTATTTGAATTGGGGTCTTTAGAACACTTTGAAATATATTATATACAATTTCTCCAAAACACTGCAGTAAAAAGGTTTCATGTGAAGTACACATATAGTATGGGATGTCCTGTATAAGAACTGACAATAGATTTTTTCTACCAATTTAAAATGTGGTCTTTATAGTATTTTATATTATGTTAATACCCCGTTTCTTTAAAACGCTGCAGTAAAAACGCTTCATGTGAAGTACATAAATAGTATGGTATGTCCTTTATAAGTACTTTCCATTGTTTTTTTCTACTTATTAGAAATGGGGTTTTTATATCACTTTATAATAGGTTAATACCCAGTTTCTCCAAAACGCTGCAGTAAAAAAAGATTTCATGTGAAGTACACATATAGTATGGGATGTCCTGAATAAGAACTGACCATTGTTTCTTTCTTCTTAATCGAAATGGGGTCTTTATAACACTTTATATTTTGTTAATGTCCCACTTCTCCAGATTGCTGGAGTAAGAAGTGTTTACATGTAGTATGCATATTGTATGTGATGTTCTGTACAGGAACTGATCATTGTTTTTTGTCTATTTATTGAAAATTGAGTCTTCATAACACTTTGAGTAATGTTAATGCCCAATTTCTCCAAAACGCTGCAGTAACAAGTCTTTATATGAGGTTTAGTATGGGATGTCCTGTATAAGACCTGACTATTGTTTTTTTTTTCTACATCTTTTAAATGAGCATTTTTTTTTCCAAATTGCTGCAGTAAAAAGGATTCATATGTTGTATATATGCATATAGCATGAGACATCTAGTATCAGACCTGATCAGTCTTTTATTTAACTTATGTCAAACAATGTATTTATAACACTTTAAAGACTTTATAGCTCAATAATAGCAAATTTCTCCAAAATGCTGCAGTAAGTTATTATGAGGTATGCATATAATATTGGATGTCCTGTCCATAGTTTTCTTCTGTTAACTTAAATGAGGTCTTTCACATGAGGTATGCATGTACATCCTGTATCAGAACCAAACTTTGTTTTTTTCTACTTATTTCTTTATAGCACTTTAAAGTGTGTTAATGGTACATTTCTCCAAAATGCTGCAGTAAAACAGGCTTCATATAATGTATGCTTAGTATTTGACTTCCTGCATCAGATCTTATTGTTGTTCTATTCTACTTATAACAAATAATAAGGTCTTTACAGTCATCTAAAGTGTAATAATGCCCCATATCCCATATACTGAAAGAAGCATACAAAATCCCCTTTAAATAAAACCAACATATATTTATAACTTAAACAATGTTTTGTTGGACTACTTTATGATTGTTTTCACTTTCTGAGGTTAGCCACGTTGTATAAAATTGCATTTAACCTTAATTGCAATGTACTGTAGTTGGCTAGGAGAAGTAGAAACGCATTCTGTGTATTTAGAAATCGTATATTTATTCTGTCCGTTTGATCTGCTATAAAATCATTTGAAGCAAAAAGATAAACTTGAGGAAATTAAAGGTAAGCCCAGAAACCAATTTCTTTAAATAACAACAGTCAAAAAAGCTAATAAATTGTTTAATAAAGCATACGTGGGAGGAAAGGGGGATAAACTTATATTTCGTTGTCATCTCTCTGTTCTGGGCGAAATGGGTGCTCTGTGGAGCGCTCTCTGTGTGGCTGCTGACATTACCGTAATGACAATAATACGCGCGCACCGAAATATAAAGCGCGGCTGGCTTGACTGTGTTTTTCCGAACCGCGGCTGGCTTGACCGCAGTACCAACGGGACATCTTACAAGAAACGTACATTAGCTGATAGAGGTAAAGTTGGTTTTATATTCACACATTCGTTCATTTAGAAGTCTCTATATTGTTTACCATGTTACTTTGAATATTCGAGTGGAATTAGCATGCCAGTATGACTTGAAAACAACATTAACACTGTTTATTTGACTGTGAACAATGTTGTACTTTGATAGTCATTGGCTGCTTATATGATTTCACTATTTAGATTTTGCAAATAATACTTTAATGAAATTATATTATTAAGGGGGAAGTCTGAATGTGTAAATATAAAACCAACTTTACCTCTATCATTAGCTGTCCCCGAAATGAAAATAGAAATACAGTGAATGAAAAGTATTTCATGCCACAAATGTCTAAAATGGAGCGATGGTTGATTTCTGTGAGTTGTTCTGTAGGAATATGTGATTCATTTGGTTCTTTCAGATTGTTTTCTTTATTAAAAACACTTTACAAATGTACAAACCCTGACATTGCCCATGTCCTCAGCCGAATTAAAGCCACAGCTTTAATGAGTTATACTAAAACATTTAGTTTTAGAACGTTATTTAGAAAAAAAACTTAAGAAATATCAAGTTTAAGTTGTTATCGTTTACATAATCTGATTAAAAATATGAAATTATAATCAAATTCTACAAATAAATACTGTTTAACAATTGTCCCCATGTTTCTGTCAGTCCTGTCACATTTGCATTAAATTTAACATAAAAATGTGCAATAAATTACACAGTGAAGGCTATGACTTGGGAGTGACATAATTTGCTGGAGAAGAAACTGACAGTGATCAAGGAAGCTTTTATCATTGAATTGTATGATTTTATGCTTGTTTTTGTATGATTTGTTTGAGCATGACGAGCTTAAGTCAGGCCCTGAAATTTTTTTTTTATAAGTGAAAATGTAGGTTTCTGGTGGAATGTCCCAAACATCAAGAACTTCTGCTGTGAATTTAATAATGGAGCTCATTAGGAAAATAATCACCATTCGCAGAATTGCAGTATTTGAGTTACTCAGCTGTGTACATGTTCAGTAATGTGATCAGACTGAAAACAATTAATAAACCCAAAAATTATAAAAGTAAATATACTTACTAAAATCTGTTTTTGCAAAAACAAAAGTGGGTTTTATTTTCTACAAGGATCGCCTTTTTTGCTATGAATAATTCTTGGTATTTATTAAATGGATCTAAAAAATATCTAGAAAATATTTAGTTTTTGTTATATCATTATTATTATTATTATAAATTTCAATGCTTCCAACAGGTTTGAAATATACTTGCTGTGGTTGCCGGATTGAAACAAACCTTTTACCCACATCACGTAAATAGTTTCTACTAACTATATGCGACAAACAAAGCCTAGTTTCATTAAATAATTATTATTATTATGATACTCAGGGCTCAACAATAAGGATTTCCCGATGGCCCGGGGCTAGAGTGAGAGATGCTCGGGACAGTAGACAGAATCGTTACTGGCCCAATCGGGGCAGTGCTGCCTTGTCACTAAATTTTAATAGACGGCAACATACTGTAACCGCAACATTAAATTATGAGGCTAAAAGAAAACTTCTGTTTCTAACGTTGTGGAAACATTTACATGGGTACAACACGACAAATAAAATGAAGTGATGTTTTGCATAGTTTGCTATCACTTTTAAGTCAGCCACTTTTTGTTTTGTAATAAAATACCTGCACATTTTCCATACTCTATATTTTACTGCTTAATATTTTAACATTTTTCAAATATTTAAATTCTAGATTCACAGACATTATTTTGTGACACAATATTAAATATGTAGCTTGGAAATAGCAATTAACTTTTTTTTTTTTTTTTGGGTGGGGCCAGTGAAAATTTTGGCAGGGCAAGTAAAAATATGAACCACTGGTCCAATCGGGCCAGTAGGAAAAATCTTTAGTGTTGAACCCTGACACTGTTGTACTAAATTATTTCCATGTGCACTTACGTACAGGTAAATCTGCTTCTCTCTCTCTCTCTTTCAAGCTCAAAGCAGTCTTGAAGCACTTGAACTTAAAGCATTTTAGATATGTATATAAAACAGCCTATGTAATATATTAGCATCAAAATAATAAAATAATCAGCAAATGAGAAATAAATGACAGAATGGGATTAAAAACAGACAACATCTATAAAAATTATAATAATTACAGCATTAAAACCTGTAGATTATTTAAATAAGGCAAATCCATTGATTAACCATTACTAATGGTGTACAATTTGCAGCCAGTTTAGACCAGTCATTAGGACTATCACACGCTGCAGCTTGAGCGCCCCCTGCTGACCTCTCTAACACTATTTCCAACAACAACCTAGTTTTTCCCCATGTGTTCTCCCATCCAGGTACTGACCAGGCTCAGCCCTGCTTAGCATCAGTAACTAGTCTTGGGCTGCAGAGTGATATGGCTGTAGAAATGCAAATAGAAAAAGACTTTACCATTCCAGTTGAGCTATTCAAATCATCTTGTGAGATTACATTCATATCACAATACATATCACAGCAAAACAAAATATCGCAATGTCAGGTTTTTCTAATATCATGCAGCTCTAATTCAATCAATAAAACCTAGAGTTTAACCCCTGGCATAAGCAATAATACGAAATAAATTAATCCTGTTTGATAATTATGATGATGATAATAATAATAGTAATAATATTAATAATAATAATAGTCACATCTGTTTTATCCTGATTCTGATATTGTTCATCAGTGGACACTAATGGCAGACAGCAGCTGCATCAGCCCAGACCCTTCAGACTGTGGAGCCCCAGCTGTTCAGGGGTCAGTGTTCATCATCGCAGCTACAGCACACAGCAGCACACAGAGCCTGCAGAGGAGGAGACGCTCCACAACATCATCACCGACACAGAGAACGTTCAAGGTAAACTCCGCTTATACTTTTAAGATGTTCAGGTCATTTTAGCTTTGGTTTTAGCCTTTCAGCCTTGGTTTTAGCCTTGGTTGTATTATTATTATTTTTTTAATTATTTTAGCCTTATTTATTTTTAAAAGGGCCTTATATAAAGTAAATACAAACAGTAATAATAACCTTTAACTTTTAATAGTAATCAAGTACCTTGAAATGGATGGCGAATCCTCTTCTGATAAATGATGAAAACAAGCCTGCTCTCGGATGACTTCTTCATGACTAAAGAAAGAAACGTTGAGAATGTTCAGATCAGCCTCCTGTCTAGTGATGAATAGTGTAAAGTGGTGAATAGTAATCATTACATTAATGCTATGATTCTTCATTTCTTGGCAAAACCAGCAACTTCCTAAATAAAATGCAGCATATTTGTGTGTCTATATTAGTGTTTAAATGCTACAATATAGTTTTCTAGCTGAAAAACATGTGTTTTTTTTAATATATAAATTAAAAAGGCAACATACCTTCACCAAGACTGAACAGCAAAGTCTCCACTTGTTCCTATAGGCGAGAATGACAGCCGAATATCTAAAATATGTGGATCATTTACCAATAACAAAAACAGTAGAGATGAACACCGGTGGGAGAGAAACCGTTTTTAAATGTAGATCGGCTATGAAGCGTTTGTATATAGCGAGTGTATATAGAGATATAAAAATCACTCAACACGGAGAAAGATAAACACATTACATAGAAAAAAATAACAGCTATATTATTGCATTAGAGCTTAAACTTTAACACAAAAATAACATTATGCACACATATTATTGTTAAGCTGCTTTGACACAATCTACATTGTAAAAGCGCTAAAGAAATAAAGATGAATATTAATACCCCCTTTCTGTGTCAGTTGAATCAGTTGACTGTTGAAGTTTACATTTTTTTAACCCAACTGGTTGACTTATTAAATAAATAACACAATAAAAGTTCAAAATAACCCAACAAAGCACCAAATATCTTTAACTCAACCATTGGGTTAAATAAATGACTCAATGTTTTTTACAGTGTTGCCAAATCCATTTCCAAATTTTGAAATTGTTTTAGTCAAAGATTTTCTGCAAACGTTATCCCTCAGCCTTGGTTTTTAGCCCCGGTTTTTATTATTTTATTTATTTCAGCTCAATTTTAGCCTTGTTTAAAAAAGTTTTAGTAAAAGTCAGCTAATTTTGAGTACTTTTTTAGCAAGGCTACTTTAAAAAATATTACAAGCTATCTCTATTTCAAATTAATACTGTTTTAATGAACCTTTAAGTCCAAATGAATTAAAATCTGCGACCCTTTTTTTCCATATTGTGACGCAGCTTCTATATAAACTGAATATTAATGAGAAAACAGTGGGTGTGGTTTGTTTTTTTCTACTGCAAGCTGATTGAATGTAGTAAAGTAGGTGTTTCATTCAGAAAGATTGAGAAATTGGTTTTAAGAGTTTTTACAACCTAACAGACTCCTCCTGCTCACCATTTCTGTTTGTTGTCAAACCTGACAGTTGGAGGGGTGTGATTTTTAAGTATGTAAGCCACCCCAATTCCTCAGACAAAGACTAGCTGCGTCCCAAATTGCACACTATACACTATGCACTCATGCACTATGTACTTATGCACTTACACACTCAACAGGATAGTATATGTATGTAGTGTCGTCCCAAATGGCACACTAATGTTTTTTTACTAAGCGGAAATTCAAACCGTTTCCCTGATAACGTTTGACGATTGGCAAATAAGTGAAATAAACGACCGAATGATCAAATAATACCTGCCGTGAGTATTGCCGCATCACCATCGGGAGGCGCTATAATTACTCTCGTAGGAGAATTTTGCTTTCACCATCCAAAATAAATAAAGTTATCCAACATGTGCGCCCGATAGCTCCGCCCCTTCCGCTACGTAAGCAAACCTGCGGTCGTTGAGTGCGTGAAGTGTCCATCATTACACACTTCATTTTAGCGGCTGAATGAGTGCAATTAAAGTGCACTTATTATTTTTAGAGTTTTCAGTGTGAACTCACTACTTACACTATTTATACTACAAAATGGCGTAGAATAGTGGATAAGTATGCGATTTGGGACGCAGCTACAATCTGAGAATTGAACTGAAAACAAACAGGAAGTACATTGTCAGATTTCAATTTTAGATCACAAGGGCAAACTATTTGTTGTTCTTAATGACATGCACAGATGAACGTGAGCTAACAAAATCAATATGCTTAGTTTTGACTTCATTTGTATTTTAAAATCTGTGTGGGAATTTAGTAACATGAAATATAAAATATGTTATTGTGTGGATATTATAAGGATGTTCAAACTAATTTTTTTTCTTTGTTTAATTAAGGATCCTTCTCCAAACACGAGTTTCAAGCAGAGACGAAGAAACTGTTGGATATTGTGGCCAGATCGCTGTATTCTGAGAAAGAGGTGATGAATAAATGTATATTGAAGAAGACTATATAATCCTATAGATGTGACAAAAGAAATACGATGTTTAACAGATTCAGGAATTTTTCACAGTATTTCCTTAAATATTTTTTTCTTCTAAAGAAAGTTTTGTTTGTTCTATTTCAGCTAGAATAAAAGCAGTTTTTAATTTTTTTACGGTCAGTGTTATTAGCCCCCTTAAGCAACATTGTTTTTTTCAATATCTACAAAACAAACCATTGTTATAGAATGACTTGCCTAAGTACCCTAACATAACCTATTTAACCTAGTTAAGCCTTTAAATGTCACTTTAAGCTGAATAGTAGTATGTTGAATAATATCTAGTCAATTAAAATTTACTGTCATCATGGCAAAAGTTATTAGAAATGAGTTATTAAAACTGTTATGTTTAGAAATGTGTTAAGAAAATCTTCTTTCCATTAAACAGAATTTGGGGGGGAATAAACAGGAGGGCTAATAATTCTGACGTCAGCTGTATATTGTTCAGCCCTAATGTAAATGTATGCACTGCTCTGGATGTCTGTATAATGGTCAGTGTTTTGCGATCTGTACCTGCTCTTCCAGGTGTTCATCAGGGAGCTGATCTCTAACGGCAGTGATGCTCTGGAGAAACTGCGGCACAGGATGATCACGGCTGGAGGAGACACAGCACCAATGGAGATCCACCTGCAGACGGACAGCGCTAAAGGCACCTTCACCATACAGGTGTCCTCATAATGCCTTCATTATACCTCACAGTGGCACTCGGGAACAAAAAAATAGAGGAGAATCAGATTAAACAGACAATACTGCCTTGGAATTGGGAATTAAAAAATAAAAATAAAGAAGGTCATATTCCTTTAATTGTCAGTAAATTGGTCACGTATTAAGGAAAGATGTTTTAGATCGCTTATTCTATTGACAGATTGTAATTTAGAAGAGGTAAAATTGTCACAGTTTCTACATTTGCTGCCATACCAACTTTAGTAAATATTACATTGCACATGCATGTTAAATGTTTAGCAGCATTTCAAATACAAAGCACTATAAACAAACATTTAATAAAAAATAAAAAGATAATAAATTAATAAGTAAACTCAACCACACTTGTGTGAAAGCATCTACAGTGTTTAAAAATCCTCATTTACATTCTAAAGAATTAACATTATAGATAGGTCTAAAATATAGTTATAAATATGATTTATTAATTATCACATTATTACAGATTTTCACCCAAGATATGCATTACTTATGAATTAATTTATCATTATTATTAGGTTCTTTTATTTTTTTGTTTTTGTTTTGTGCTGTTTTGTATTTAGCCATCTATTTATTTTAATATAAAATTTTATATATATTTTGATAATTTCATTTATTTTTGCTATTTTTATTTATTAACCCTTTAATAAGCATCGTAACCATCTGGTTGACCTTTTATCCATGGGCTATTATTTATGTTTTAATTGCTTACTATTTATTAGAGTTGTGTCAGTATATTATTCAATGCAAGTGTGGGCCAAACATTTTTTTTTTTTTCAAGTAGTGCACCTTAAAGGGTTAAGCATTATCTCCAAACATTTCCATTAACCTCCTAACGCTCCATTGCAGCCCTCTGTGGGTAAAAACAAACATCTTATAAAATTAACTCCAATATAGATCCAATGGTTAAGAAGAAAAATAAACAATAACTATTAAAAAAAGGATTTATAAATGTTTTTTAGGGACAATATGCATTTTTAAAAACTTCATAACCTTTAAAAAAAAAGTGTTTTACACCCAATTTTAGCATTTTTTCGGGACCTCTACTCAAATGTTACCTGTCCAGCTTGCCTTGATTTTAGCCAAGAAAGTCATACTTTGTTTTTGTAAGAAAATTGTTATGCCTCTCTTTTCTGACTGGCTACTATGGGACTTTCTGTTTACATTTGGAAAGAATAAGATACAAAACCTCTCGAAACTGCAAAATTTACTTAAAGGGCCATGACACCCTCCACTTTTGGTTCAGGTCTACCTCAAAAATAAAACAAAAAAAAACTGCATCATAATGGGCGTGGAGCTCCACGATCAGAGGCAGGAGTGGGCGTGGCCAGCAGAGCAGGGGAGAAGGAAGGGGCTGGGGGAGCGAACAACTGTTGTCAGTCAGCTCACAAAATGAGACACAAACCGTGAGGAGACGCATGATTTTATAGTTTACAAAGCTAAAATGCAAAGAAATAAACTAATTTAATGCCCTGCTACATTTGTTATTCATTTTCATATACAGACAACCACAACTAACACACAATAACAAACATTATAAAGATAATTGTGTTCATATAAACACTATAAATGAGGACTTCTCCATCAATACTCTGGTCTGAATGCAGACTCCGTGCAGCAGGTATTTTTCCCTGCCTATTTTAACCGTTAGCCCTGCTGGTAATCTGGAAGATTTAGGCGAACACAGCACATGTGTCTAAATGTGAACGAACTCCACTGATAAAGGACAAAGTCCGCCATTCTCCGCCATACTCGTACTGCTCTCCCGACAAAAATGCTTGCTGCACACAAACAGTTTTGCTGGATCTGCACTGACAGGACTGTGGGGAAAACATGCAACAAACCCTGTGGATCATGGAAACAAACAAATACGACCCTTCATGAACAGCTAAATACTCTGTGCTGTGGGTCCGTGGACGCAGTCTCACCATGTCATCAACATACGGTCTCACAGCTTTGCACTGGCAGGTCTGCCTTACCTTCGGGAAGCACACGCAATCACGAATAATTAAGAAGACGGCTCTTCTCATAGGATAAGAAAACTCTGCTATAAATGATAACTTTGCACTTGCAGTTTTGTGCTACGTCGCCGATTCATTTTAAACCCGGAAGCTGAAATTAGCGGACAAAAGCTCAAAATTATCCAGTTTTCCCCACAATTACAGCTGACTGGTGCTAACAATAGCCCCTTTCACACAGTGATACCGGTAAATATCCGGAAAATTTACGGAACGACTTTACCGGTATATTCAAAAAAGTGCTGTTCACACAGGCGAGGACGTTACGGAATTTTTCCGGAAAAGAGCATTCACACATCCATTCCAAAATACCGGTAAATTCTGACATCATTCACCACAAATGAGCTTTAAACGGCTGCGCTTGTGTTTGTAAACATTTGACTAAATTACAAACTCTTTTGATGATCAATATTGTAAACAACTTTCACAGGATCATATTCGCATGTCGAGATGTTCATGATATGCGTGTGTGTGCTGGCGCTCACAGGCTGTTTCACGGGCACACGCAAAGCTTGAAGGTAAACAAACAACGGCTTATCATAAGCATCTTATCGATGATTATTTACACAGTTGGCATTAAGAAGAACATATAAACGTTATCTGACTAACTTCTAGCAGCTAAATGTGTCTGGAAAAATATTCAAAGGCTTTTATTCTCACAAACCGCGCGGACGTAAATGCGTCTGACTGTTGTGATTGGCTAAAGCAGACGTCTCACGTCAGCACGTTCTAGACGTGCACGCGCTTATTCCGGAAATCTTCCTTCTGCGTTCACACAGCGCAGCATTCCGGCAAATTGCCGGTAATGTTACAACTTCTCTTTCCGGAAAATAGCCAGAACGAATTTACCGGTATTTTCAAAAAGGACCTGTTCACACATACAACCTTTCCGGGAAATTGCCGGTAATTTTCCGGAAAGGTCTGTATGTGTGAAAGGGGCTAATGTCTTAACTGATGCTCAACACACACAAATCTGTCAACATCTTTAAAGTACCCGAGGGTTTCTTGATCCTTTAAACATGGTATCCAGTCTTTTATTTTAATAGTATTTAATTAGTATAAGGACTGATAATGTTGATTAATTTCTAAAGACTTGTAATAATAATTTTTTTCTTTACATATAGTTTGTCAAATTTGTCTTGTACTATATGTTGCCATTTTCCATGTATTTTATAACCAAGTTAAAGCATCAGTGCTGACATTTTGGTGCTTTTTTGCAGTGCTTGAATCAAAACTTAAAGCAACAAATTACTTCAGCAATTCATCTAAATGCCTAAATATAAATGATTTATTGTCAAGTCAGATACTGTGCACAGCAACACAAAAAATACATCTGTAATGCTCTGAGCAGACCTAATGCTTTTTCTAATGTATTTTCATCTGTGGTATTAATCGCAACATTGCATTCATTTAATTGATCACAGTAATTTTTGGCTCTCGAGAATTGATCTCCTATTTGTCATGTTTACAGCCTAACTGGAGTATTTCAATGCACTTTCAACGCCATGTAGCTTCTATTGACCAGTATTTCTCATGTGTGACCTGCAGGACACTGGTGTTGGGATGAACAAAGAGGATCTGGTTTCTAACCTGGGCACGATTGCTCGATCTGGATCAAAGGTTCGTCTGACTGAACTCCTGCAGACTCTGCTCGCCTCATTCTCTCAGTGGATGTATTGTCATCCTCCTCTCTTTATTCCTCTTTCAGGCTTTTCTGGACGCTCTGCAGAATCAAGCGGAGGCCAGCAGCTCCATCATTGGTCAGTTTGGTGTGGGCTTTTACTCCGCCTTCATGGTGGCCGATAAGGTGGAGGTTTATTCTCAGTCGGCAGAAGCAGATGCTCCTGGATACAAGTGGTCCTCAGACGGGTGAGCAACAAATGAAAAAAGTACTGTAGTTATTTATAATAAATACTGTAGCGTTTTTTAATCATATTATAGAGAAATGCTTGAACTAAAGGTCCCATGAAATAAAAATGTTTTAATAGATGTTAGTATCGGTATTGTTAGTTTTTAAGATGTCTATTATTATTTATTATTATTATTAGAACCTTTATTTTACCGGGAAAGACACATTGAGATAAAAAAATCTCTTATACAAGAGCGTCCTGGCCAAGATTAGGCAGTACACAAGTCACATAAATCCAACAGACAACAAACCAAAAACAATTTAAAGTTAACATGAATTACACTGACAACTATTCAAAACATCTACAAACCTGTGTTTCAAAACTTTTATAGTCTTTTTAAAAGCATATAGCTTATAGTCTATAAGCTAGTGTGCACCAAAACAGTGACACAATTCATTCAAGATATAAAACTGATATAAACATGTAAAACTTTCTGTTTGTCACTTCCACCTAAACAGATCAAGGGTTTTATTCATGTCATTCTTCAGTTTCTCATCAAATCTTGACCAATCAAATGCTCTCTAGTGTCTAACATGCCCCACCCCCTTCAAGACGCTTTTCATTTGATCCACTTGAGCTCAATCGCTCTCACTGGCTGAGCCATGATGAAAAACAAAACGCTACTGGCTGTTTTATAAAAAAGGGAGGAGCTACACTATGACCCCCCTCTCTTCGTGTTTCGGTTGAGATTGCGTCAAACATTAAATAAAACTGCACATTTCAAAGCACTTTACGAGAACTTTAATCTGTTGTGGTGATTCCATAGTTGCTATGGTCACACTACAACTATAATAATATAAAAAATGACCTAATACTGTAGTTTTCTTCAACTTTAGGGTGTATTATACTACAATTCACCACAGTTTACTGTAGTAAAAACTAAAATATACTGTTATACACTTTATTAGTTCACTAGTCAACACTACAGTATGCTGTATACATGAAAAAATACTATCCTAATTTAAAGTAAATATCTATAGTGTTTTGACCATCTAGAGCAGGGGTTTTCAAACTTGTGGGGCGCCAGACGTGCACTTTGTAGATTTTTAATGTGTTCACTAAAGTGAATCTGATTAATGTTAGCTCCATATCTAACTATCAGGCACCTGTAGAGTTTATGCGTTTTAGTAAAACATGTATTCAAAGGAAGGTAATGATTCGCACTCAATTGCTTCATACTGTTTTTATTTTTACCATTTCTTATATTTTACGGGTGACAACAGACAAACAGACGTTTCGGCACAAAGCCTTCCTCAGTGTGTGAAACATGTAAAAATGGAGTAAAACATGTACAAATAAAATGGAGTGGGTGATTTTTAAAATGAATGACGGTGAATGAAAGTCAAACCGGTGAGCCGTCTGACAAAAAATGCCCTTCTGAAGCAAATCAGCAGGATGCCCTTCTGGATCTTTCACTTATTTCAAAAACACTACTGTCTATGCTTACATGGACATCTGTAATCTATGTATTTCCCTTAATAGACAATAATATGATTAAGGTGTTTACCTGAAGTGCTTTCATGTAAGAGTTTCCTGTAATTTTGTGTGACCCTAACTGCAGTTCAGCAGTTTCACATTCACTCATGAACATTTCATTCATGCCCCCGCGACAAACTGTGGTATTAGAGGCAAATAAGGAGGAAGGACTGGTGAGAGTGTTAAGGAATTTAATAACACACTCGAAATGGAAAGAACTTGGTGTCACACTTGGGAGGGCGTGTGTTCTAAAAGGTTGAAAAAAGAGAGCCAATACCAGAAAAGAAATTGGAATTAATCAAGCTTTGTTTATTACTTGAGATAAGAATATATCTTCAGGGGAAGACCAGGCCAAAAATAACTAACAAAAAACATTTTTTTAACCGACTATCTTGCCAAAAGAAATTAAAAATAATAAGTAAAATACAGCAATTACTTGTCCAACTCCCAAGACAATAACAAACGTACAAAAAAACAATGTGGTGTCAATCCCTCTACTTCTCTTCCCACAATTATTCACAACTGTGTTTTACAATAGTGTTGACCACAATTCTTAACATGATGGGTAGAAACAAATGAGCAAGAATAAACTTAAAAGTTAAAACAAGAAACGACAGAAGAAAAATCAAAATCACATTTATCACACTCTTAAACGTGTCTATACATACCAAACATATTGCAATCTCTCTGTGGCAAAGTGCTCAATGGTAGGCAAAATGGAGAAATACACTGGAGGAACACAAGGGCCCACAAAGCTAAATGCGTAAAACAAGTCCTTTTATTCAGGGTTGGCTGATATGAGAACCAATCAAATCCATTATCAAATTTCCTCTAGCAACTGCCTTCCTTCAAACAAAAGTGTAAACACACAGAGAGAACACAAGAGGGCAGCATAGATCTGCACACATCAACTAAATATCATAACATCCCCACACTTGAAAAATAAAACATCATTGTTTTATTAATTCACACACGAGATTACATCATCTAAACCTCTCTTATGACATATCACCAATTATAACTCTGAGAAATTAGAGACCAACGCATAAGGTGGTGGTTTGCATTTGACATCTGGAGCAAAAACACAAGGGAATTGTGATCAGTATACACTGTAATAGGTTTGGAACTGGACCCAACATAGCCTTCAAAATGTTGCAAAGCAAGTATTAAAGCGAGAGCGTCCTTTTCTTTAGTGCTGTATTTACTCGAGAAAAGAAATTGATTTAATGGTTCAAACCATCAGCACCCATCTGAAGAAGAAGAACAGCACCTGCACCCAAAGCACTAGCATCCACAAAGTGTATCATACTATCAGTTATAGTACAACATATAGTATTTGTATAGTTATAATATAGTTTTTACCGTTGTGTGTGTGTGTGTGTCTGCAGCTCTGGAGTGTTTGAGGTCGCTGAAGCTTCAGGTGTTCGACAGGGAACCAAGATTGTGCTCCACCTTAAAGACGACTGCAAAGAGTTTTCATCAGAGGACAGAGTTAAAGGTGTGCTTTCGTCCAATATACACACTGTTACATAAATCATGAAGAAAAACTAAATCTCATTAATCCGGTGTGTTTTGCAGAGGTGGTGACCAAGTACAGCAACTTTGTGAGTTTCCCCATCTTCCTGAATGGACGGAGGCTCAACACCCTGCAGGTACATGAAGTCTGTTATTAAGCATGTAAATAAAGGGATAGTTCACACACAAAATACAATTCTGCCATCATGTTACTCGCTCTTATGTTGATCCGACCCTGTATAAAGGTCTTTGTCCTGCTGAAAACATAGGAGTATATTTTGAATTGGTTTAATATACAGTTGAAGTCATAATTATTAGTCCTCCTATGGCTCTTTTCCACTGACTGGTACAGTACGGTACGGTACGGGTCACCTTTATCAGGCTTGCGTTTCCACTATAGAGGGTACCCTTTTGGTGGGCGTGGTGTAAGACAGAAAGTTTCAGTCGCATGATTGTCGCTCGAGGAAATGTCTACAGTAAAGCTGCACAGGTCGTTCATATATCATATGAAAAGCACTTCTCACAAAACAGATGCTTTACACACATAAATACTTCTGTATAAATGTTTATTACTAACTTTTCTATTAACAGGAGTTGATTATAACTGCAGATCAATAACAGTGCAAAATAGCCTACTGTAATGTCTATAATTATATTAAATAAATAAATAAATTAACATATATGAACACATACAGACCCTTACAGTCTCAGATATGTTACCAACTACAGAAAAACTACACACAGCAAACATTTCGTCCTTAATTAGGTTCAAAACAACTCAAAGTATAGCCTACAGTCAGTGAAAACCTCTCATCTGTGTCTGTAATCTTCAGCAGCACATGTCATGTAGCCTCTGTTAGAGAGTCATTCCATCATTTTCAGTTCATATTAGTCCAAAAGGTGATGATAATAATTAAAACAAGGCAGTTTGTTCACGTTTGCTGAAGAAATAACGTGCTCCGTTTTTCTGCGCTCCACTTTCGCGTTTGTCCTTTTTCTTTCTGAATATGTCATTCTCGCGTTTGTCAGCTTCTCACAGGATCGGGTTTCCAAAGCACGTCAAAAATCAAGCGCGTGTTATTATTATCAGCTCAAGAAGTTTGTTATTTCAGATATAGACGCGGCGAGCGCAAGGAAGAAAGCGAAACTGCTCGCGCGTCAGACTGGCTCGTAAAAAAAACTGCGAGGCACAGGGTAGATTCTGCTCTACTCCATGGCTGTGTGGCTGTTCATCAGGATGATGATATATGAATATATAATTCCGCTGTAATCTCTCGCTGTGTATTTCAAACATGGCGGGTCCTTTGTTTACATTCTGGCTTGTTGTAAGTGAATGGCGTATCTCTTCTGTAAACCAATAGCGTTCAGCTGCGCGTCTAGCTCCGCCTTTTGGTACCTTTTCTTGTGTTTGAGACCCTTTCGAAAGGGTCCCGAAAAAGTGGTGCGGTACAGGGCCGGAGTGGGACTCCTTTTCAGCCCTGGAGTTTCAAGCCTCAGACAGGCACACCTCAGTTCACGACTGACTATATTAAAATAAGGTCATTTCCAATTCAGTTTCTAATTACACTATCACGTCTTTTTTTGAGAAAACAGCTGCTTTAGAAATTTAAATGTTTGACAACCCAAACAGTATTATATGTCTCAACAGTAAAAATGAAAATAATAATTTACTCAGGCGAGGATCAAACCCGGGTCGGCAACGTTGTAATCTAACGTGCTAACCACTGGGCCACAACGGTTGTATGAGAAGTGACTTATAACATTATGAACCTGCAGGCTGGTTATATATGAAAAGAGCAGAGAGCTGTATTAAATTAATGAATAAGAAGACTGTGGTCAAGTAAATAAATAAATTAATTTAAAAAGTGTGACTGCTTAGAGCAACAGATTCTGGAGCTAGGGACACCGGCCCTAGCGGCCAAAAAACGGACCGGCGCACCGGGAATTCTCCCGGTCCTCCCGATTAGCCAATCCGGGCCTGGTACGGTATGGTTTGGTTCGGTATGCTTTTTGACAGTGGAAACGGCCATAAAAGCGTACCAAACCGAACCACTCAGTGGAAACGGGCTACTATATATGACCCCCCCTCAAGAATTTTTCAACACATTTCTAAACATAGTAGTTTTAATAACTCATTTCTAATTACTGATTTAATTATCTTTGCCTATTTAATATTTGACTAGATATTCTTTAAGACACTAGTATTCAGCATAAAGTGACATTCAAATGCTTAATAAGGTTACTAAGGCAGGTTAGGGTAAAGTTATTGTAAATTGATGGTTTGTTCTGTAGACTATCGAAAAAATATAGCTTAAAGAGGCTAATAAACTTGACCTTAAAATGTTTTTCAAAAATTAAAAACTGCTTTTAATCTAGCCAAAATAAAACAAGACTTTCTCCAGAAGAAAAAAATATGATAAGAAATACTGTGAAAATTTCCTGACTCTGTTTAGCATCATTTGGTAAACAATAATACAATACAAATAAACACATCACAGGAGTGTGAATAGTTTTGACTTCAACTGTATATATCTGCAGTATACTTTTCCTCACCATGAAAATAACCTTAGAAGCTGCATTGAATTAAACACAAACAAACAAACTGACCTGTTTTCCTTCTCTTCTTCTTCAGGCACTCTGGATGATGGAGCCCAAAGACATCAGCGAGTGGCAGCACGAGGAGTTTTATCGATATGTGGCTCAAGCCTACGATAAACCGCGATACACACTCCACTACCGCGCAGACGCTCCGCTCAACATCCGCAGTATCTTCTACGTGCCAGAAATGGTGAGTGAATAACCAACACACATTAAAGTAAATACACATTACAGCAACTTCTTATTAGTGCAATACATTACTGTTATCTACTATGAACCCACTCAAATAGAAATGATGTCTTCATGACCAATAAAACAAATCAGTTATTAGAAATAAGTTATTAAAACTATTATGTTTAGAAATGTGTTGAAATCTTCCCTCCTTTAAACAGAAGTTGGGCAATAAATATACAGGGGGGCTAATAATTCAGGAGGGCTAATAATTCTGACTTTAGCTGTCCATCTGAATGTGTGGATGTCTTACCGTAAATGTGTGTGTGTGTGTGTGTGAGCAGAAGCCGTCCATGTTCGATGTGAGTCGTGAGATGGGCTCCAGTGTGGCTCTGTACAGCAGAAAAATCCTGATCCAAACCAAAGCCACAGACATCTTGCCCAAGTGGCTGCGCTTCCTACGAGGTCAGAGAATCAAACCGTTTCAAACGCATGTTAGAAATCGTATCAGTCAATACTCAATTATTACTGTAATGGCTAACACTTTACAATAAGGTTGTGTTAGTTACTACTATTAATGCATTTACTAACATGAACAAACAATGAACAGTACATTCATTACAGTAGTTGCTCATGTTAGTTAATGAGAATACAGTTGATTGTTAGTTCATGTTAACTCTCAGTGCATTAACTGATGTTAACAAGTAGGGCTGTGCAATTTGGGGAAAATATCTAATTGCCTTTTTTTTTGACAGATATTGCAATTTGATTTGCGATTTAATTTTGTAGTCAAGCTTCAGCTCAATAATCTGTAAGCCTCGGCAACAATTCTGCAACAGCTTTTGACGTTAAATCTAAATATTCCCATATTACCGATGTCTTGTTTCTCTTTTATAATAATTTGTCTGTTAATGCTTCTGAAGCAGCAGACACCATTATCCTACTTGTCTGTGCTTTCCTGTATTGTTTTTTTTTTATTTATTGTGGGCGTTTTGCAGTTTGGTTGCGCAATTCTGATTGGGTAGAACAAAAGTGTGCTCACTCAATTAGATAGGCTGTCAGACAAAGACGGCAGTCACTGATTTGCTCTGAACTCACATCACAGCCTCTTGCTAATTGCAACGTTTCAAATTGCGATTTGATTCCGATTAATCGCACAGACCTATTAACAAGCATAAATTTGGATGTTAATAATGCATTGATTGAACTATGATTAATGAATACTCTACAGCAGGGGTGTCAAACTCAATTCCTGGAGGGCCGAAGCCCTGCACAGTTTAGTTCCAACCCTGCTCCAACACACTTACCTGTAGGTTTCAAACAAGCCTGAAGGACTCAATTAGTTTGATCAGGTGTGTTTAATTAGGGTTGGAACTAAACTGTGCAGAGCTGCGGCCCTTTTGGAACTGAGTTTGACACCTGTGGTCTACAGGTATTGTTAATACTTTGTTCATGTTAG
Source organism: Danio rerio (assembly GCF_052040795.2). Taxonomy (NCBI): domain Eukaryota; kingdom Metazoa; phylum Chordata; class Actinopteri; order Cypriniformes; family Danionidae; genus Danio; species Danio rerio. The sequence goes on from NC_141023.1 coordinate 10,673,581, forward strand.
TAAATATATTAACTAATGAAACCTTATTGTAAACTGTTATGTTTTAAAATAAATGAATGTGGCTGTATTTGTAGGTGTTGTGGACAGTGAGGATATTCCTCTAAACCTCAGCAGAGAGCTGCTACAGGAAAGCGCCCTGATCAGGTACTGCACAATCCAACCTGAAACACATTTACATTGTACATTAAGTCATTATACACTAACTTGCCTAGTTACCCTAACCTGCCTAGTTAACCTAGTTAAGCCTTTAAATGTCACTTTAAAGGGCCATGAAACCCCCTCGTTTCAGCAGGGTGTTTTCACGCCTCTACTTTGGAAAAAGTCAGAAAAGTGGGCGTGTCCAGCTCTGTTTAGGGGGGAGTGTCGGAGGAACTAAAGTGGGAGGGTGTGGGAGTGTCCATTTGGGCACGCGCGAGTTTCAGTCAAAATACACACACATGAGAAAGTAATGGTGTTTAACCTACATGGACATCTGTAGTCGAATTATTTGCCAAATTATTAAATGTTGGACTTTAACTGCAGTTTGGCTCTTTCATTCAGGGAGTTCATTCATGCCCCTCGCGACAAACGCGATATTTGATTTGAGGAACTGCTCTAAGCGTGTATTTTTCATGCAATGTTTGATACCGCAAGGTGAATGAGAGAGAAAAAAACTCAGCAGGTCGCTCACTTACCAAATCTGTAGAGACAGGACAATCACCAGCAACTAGAGCCGCGTCTTTATGAAGAGGAGACTAACGTTAAAAGCGAATCCGGATTTCAGCGTTTGCAGATGAGAACAGCTCTCAGGTAAACAATGTTCCTCCTTAGACACGTAAGTTATTGTTGTCGAGCGTCGCGTACACTGTTAATCCACACGTGATCCAGCTGAGCTCTCACAGAGAGAAAATGAAAACGAAACTTAATGGAAGCAAACTATAAAAGCAACACTTCATGCTTTTTTTGGCAACACAACGTGGCGTCTCTGTGGTGTAAACACGGTGACACTAATGAATATTAATGAAGTTGCACAATAGAGCGCGCTGATTGGTTTGAACCAAGCCTTACTCATGCATTAATGCAACACACTGTAAGACGTAATAAGACTCACTCTGGCACAGACGTCCAGTCTGCATGCTGGAATACACGCTATTATGTCATGACCGTGACGCAGCTTCAAAAATTCGTTTCAAACAGGAAGTACGAATTTGCTTGAAAAACGCAAAAACAACCAATTTTCTTTTTAGTGAAATATAGGTGTCCTAATAGTGTTTTTAGCAGTGTGGGACACATATACGACTGTCAACAGCTCAAAAAATGTGTTTTGGTGTTTCGTGACCCTTTAAGCTGCATAGAAGTGTCTTGAAAAATATCTAGTCCAATATTATTCACTGTCATCATGGCAAAGATAAATTAAATCAGTTATTAGAAATTAATTATTAAAACTATTATGATTAGAAATGTGTTGAAAAAAAATCTGCTCTCCGTTAAACAGAAATTGGAGGGGGAAAAACCGGGGGGCTAATAATTCTGATTCAACTATATAAAATATATAACTATAACTATATATAATAATAATAATTCTAACTCTTTTTCTTTTCTTTTCTTTTTTTGTCAGGAAACTGCGGGATGTTTTACAGCAGCGTGTCATTCGATTCCTGTTGGACCAGAGTAAGAAGGACCCGGAGAAATACGCTCGCTTCTTCGAGGACTACGGGCTGTTCATGCGCGAGGGCATCGTGACCACAGCCGAGCAGAGCGTCAAGGTGCCAGACGCTTCATTTACTCTTCATAATCTGGATGTTTCTCGTTTGTTAATGTCCTGCTTTATTGTGATGTCAGGAGGACATTGCTAAACTGCTGCGCTTCGAGTCATCAGCTCTACCTGCGGGACAGCAGACCAGCCTGATGGAGTATTCCTCCCGCATGAAGGCAGGAACCAGGAACATTTATTACCTGTGTGCGCCGAATCGACACCTGGCCGAACACTCGCCGTACTTCGAGGCCATGAAACAGAAAGATATGGAGGTAAGAGAGTTAGCTAACTCAACAAATGGTTGCATTTAAAGAGAGAGCTCACCCGAAAATAAAAAATTGTTTCATCATTTATTGTGATTTTAAACTTTGGAACTATCAAAGGTAATAGCCGCATTTCCACTGTCAGGCCAGTGCATGCCAGGGATTTTATCGTGCCGGGCCAATCGCCCGGGAGGTTGATCAGTGAGGCCGAAATCATGTCGCGTTTCCACTGTCAGGCTAGTAGCTTGCAGCACATCACGCAAACCCCGCCCTCAGAACATCCCCCGAATCAAACATCACACAACCCGCCCACTTCTGCGGGAATCAGGCAGATAAACCCTGAACACCATTAAGAGGATCATAAAGTCAGCTGAAAGGTCTGTTGGAGTCAAAATGACATCTATCGAGGAACTTTACCAACGCCGTTGTCTGTCTAGGGCAAATAACATTTTAGGGGATCCAACCCACCCTGGTCATAGCCTGCTCTCACCAATGCCATCAGGCAGGCGTTACAGAAGTCTGAGGAGCAAATCAGTGCGGTTTCGAGATAGTTTTTATCCTGTCATTATAACACTTTTAAATAATACCATTTCTTAAGCATTGTTGAAAGCTAGTGTTAAATAATAAATAAATTTGTTAAACTAGCATAAATTGTTAATATTACAACAAATGGTGAAATAGGTATTTAAGTATTAAGTTATTCTCTTCAGAGATTTAAAAAAAATGGGTTATATCTTATATAATTATATTTTTTATATTTTATGGAATTATAAAAGCTTATTTATCATGTTAGGATTTTATAGTGTTTTTATAGTGATGTTTTTTATGTTCTTGTTGGGTCTGTTGCAACGTAATTTCGTTCTGCATTACAATTCTATTGTGATGATTTGAATGACATAAATAAAGGAAACTGAAACTGAAACTAAAGCACACCATCGCATCATCACGAAACCATTAAAATGAAGACAACTGAAACAAACAAACAATACGTTACTGCACAGCAGTACATTATATGTCTATACGCACAAACCTATGTATTTTCTGTTCATTATATTTGTTTACTCACCGACCGACTGTTGGCATTAAGTGGTCTTGCCACTAACGGAGGGACTCCGCATTAAACGCTGTAGAATGCTGGTTGCTGTTGTTCTCATCGACTTCCATAATTGTGAAAAGTACTATGAAAGTCAACTGGTGCCCGCAAAATATAATATTTTGTAAGATATTTTGTTGAAATCTGAATTGCATAGTAGGAAAAATTACTATGGAGGTCAATTGGTGCCAGAAAAATATCTTCCTTTGTGTAGTGGCAGCTCCAAGTAGCAGCTCCAGAGACTTGGAGTAGCAGCTCCAAGACTCTGGAACGATCTCCCACTCTCTGTAAGAACAGCTCAAACTTTTGAGTCGTTTCAGAGGTCACTGAAAACACACTTATTTTCTTTAGCTTTTAATCATGTGATATGAGTTTATGTATTTTGGTTTTATGTGTATTTTACATGCTTTTTTTATTTGATTTTATGTACAGCACTTTGGTAATCCATTGTGATTTGTGAAAGTGCTATAGAAATAAAGTGAGTTGAGAGTTGAGTTGAGTGTTCAACAGAAGAAAAACTCTTTTGAACAAGTAAAGGGTGAGTAAATGATGGTAGAATTTTCATTTTGGGGTGAACTGTTCAACCAAAGGTAATTCGGCCCAATCCCAATTCTACCCCTTAGCCTTTAACCCTACCCCTCATTTTGCACGTTCACGTCAAGGGGTTGGGGTGTCCCAATTCTCTTTAGTTTGAATGAAGATTTTTCAGGACCACACTCGAAACCAAGGGGTAAGAAACTTTTCCAGAATACACCAGCCACAACGGCATCATAGCTACATACGGAAGAAAGGAGATCCACAAATTGTTTTTTTGTCATTATTACGAATTTTTACAACAAACAAACACATGTTTTAATATATTCATTCATGTTTGACCGTCATGCTTTAAAAAAGAAAACCGATGAAATAAAACCCGCTAAATGTGGCGATCTATAATCCCTAATCAAACCTCCTGTACAACATTCCCACAACATTCCAACACTCAATGACACTTGAATACCCTGTCAGAGAAGGAATGGGCTTTTTACTGTGTCTGCTATAATGTTAATGTTGTTTTTGTGTGTTTTCATACATGACTATGGCCGCTGTGTAAATGCGCAGTACAGTTATGATCTTTTTGCCACATTAGATTGTTATGATAACATAATATATGCCTTCAGGGATTTCCTGAAGATAAACACCAATAAATAACACAACTGGAATCACTACAGCAGTCGCCATCTGATCTCATATAAAGCAAGAGATCGGGATGACATATGATGACGTGTGCAGGGGCTGTAGTGCTGTCCTATTTTTTAGGGTTAAATTTTGAAGCCCTACCCCTTAACCCTCGGTTTTAAGGGCCAAGGAGAAGGGGATAGGGGCACAAAAAAAGAATTGGGATTGGGCCTTCAACTTCCATAGCAGGAAAACAATACTTATGGAAGTCAATTGGTGCCAGCAAAATATCTTTTTTTTGTTAAACAGAAGACATTTTGTAGAATGCTGAATTCTGTAGTTTTAAAAATACTATGGTGGTCAATTTGTGGCAGCAAAATATCAGCTTTTATGTTCAACATAAAATATTTGGAGAATGCTAGTTGCTGGGACCAATCGACTTCCATAGTAGGAAAAAAATCACTTGATGTCAACAAAATATCTTTTATATTCAACAGAAGAAAGGAACTTGGGTTTTGAACAAGTGAAGGGTGGGTAAATAATGGCAGAATTTTCATTTTGGGGTGAACTGTCCATTTAATAGCAATCAAAATTGAAATGTCATATTGAAACAGTGTGCTTGAATCAATTTATAATTAAATACAATTTTGAAATACTTAGTTTTAGATATGGAGGTGACAGTATTAAAGCAGTAGTTCACCCCAAAATGTAACTTTACTCACTATTTACTCACCCTAAAGTGATTCTAAACCTTTTAAGTTATTTTTTTCCTTCTGCTGAACACAAAAGAAGATATTTTAAAGAAAGCTGAAAACCTGTTTCAGTTGACTCTCATAGTAGGAAACTATTGAAGTTGATGCATGCATGTTCCCAACATTCAGAATATCTTCTTTTGTCTTTAACAGAAGAAACTCGACTCAATGTTTTAAGTGAACTGTCCCTTTAACAAACTAACTATCTCATTTTAATGAAAACTAGAATCTATTAATTTTTAATTAGCTGGAACAATTGATAGTTTAAAAGCGTTCACTCAAATCACTCCATTTTCAAAAAATACGAGTTGCCTTCTCTATTGACAAGGCTTTCTGTAGCTAATGAGATTCAATTCAATTCAGCTTTGTTTGTATAGCGCTTTTACAATGTAGATTGTGTCAAAGCAGCTTCACATAAATGGTCATAGTAACTGGAACAGTGTAGTTCAGTTTTTAGTGTTTAAGTTCAGTTCAGTTTAGCTCAGTTCAGTGTGATTTAATCATTACTGAGAGTCCAAACACTGAAGAGCCAATTCATCGATGCGTAGCTCTACCAATCCTGAACCATGCGAGGCAGTGGCGACAGCGGAGAGGGAAAAAAAACTTCACCTGATAGGAGTGAAGAAAAAAAACCTTGAGATGAACACAAGAGGGCGCTAGCGCTTCTGCTAATCACAAAATGGCAAAATATACTAGCCAGCAGCTAACTGAATGCTGAAGATGCTAATAAGATGGGATTTATTAAGCCATATTGTCCTTGATGACAGCTTGATGAAAACATTCCTCTGATTTTTTTGTGATCTTGGCTAAATTTAGATGTAAATAATGGCATGTGAAGCATCTCAATCTTATTTAAATGAGCATTACATATAATACTAAAACACATTAAACTCTATACAAAATATGTTAACATTAAAAATGAGAAATAGAGTAAAACCTTTACTTTATATTTAATTAAAGTCTGTTTCTGCAATGTTAGGTAAATTAGGATATTGATAAATTAATTTTAAAATTTCAAATTAATCCCATTAATCGCAGAAGTCACTGTTCTTAATTAATATATTTTATTTTTTATTTTATATTAACTCAACATGATTAATTAATATCCTTCAACTTTCAAAATAATTATTATTGATTTATTATTTTAATCATTCAATATTTATTTATTTTTACTCTTAATAATTCAGTATTTATTTATTTATATTGATAATTGGCTAACATTTGCAATTAAGGACTTTATAAAATTGTAGAGCAGATTTCCTACTGATTGAAGTTTAGTTTGAGGTCATGATAACATAAAATTACATCCATATCTTCGGTTAGCTGAGATGATGAGCGAAGTGTTTACTAAAGACGATAATAAATAAGACGTGCCTGTTGTTTTGGTCTCTGCAGGTCTTGTTCTGCTTTGAGCAGTTTGACGAGCTCACGCTTCTTCACCTCCGAGAGTTCGACAGGAAGAAGCTGATCTCCGCTGAGACGGACATCGTTGTAGATCACTACAAAGAGGAGAAATTCCAGGACAGCAAACCAGGTTAGACACAACACGAGTGTAAACAGTCACGGTGCAGTCATTATACCGTGCTTTCTAGATCACTATATGTTTGAAGTGATGTTCTTGATACTTTGCCCCATTTTGCAAATAATATTAAAGGTCCTGTGAAATCAAAATACAATTTTTTAGATGTTATTAACAATATGTTAGTTTTAAAGATATCTATATTCTAGTGTGACAAAATTTAGGTTTAGATGATATGATCTCAGTGTATTCATCCCAAGCTTGCAGTTTGTCACTTCTGCTTTTTTTTTGACGTCTCTTCATACTTCAGTTTCTTCTCAAATATTCTGACCAATCAAATGCTCTCTAGTGTCTGACATGCCCCGCCCCATTCAAGATGCTTCTTCGTTTTATGTGTTCAAGCTCAAACACTCTCACTGGCAGAGCCGTGATCAAAACAAAACACTATTGGCTGGTTTTTAAAAAGGAGAGGAGCTACCCTATGTCCCACCCTGCCTTCATGTTTCAGCTGAGATTTAGTCAAACATTGAACAAAAAAGCACATTGCAAAGCACTTAACGAAACCTTTAATGTTAGAGAAGAATTGTGACATCCTGACCTGTGATTTTTTTTTCCCTGCAGCATCTGAGCGGTTGAGCAGTGAACAGGCTGAAGATCTGCTGGCCTGGATGAGGAACGCACTCGTTCAGAGAGTCACCAACATCAAGGTGAACACCACAACGCAACTAAAATTTCAGACAGAAACAATCCACAAGTCAAATGTTTAGACCATTTTGAACTCCCATGGACTGCTTTGACAATGTTTTGGTTTCTTTTTTCTAGACTTTAAAAGTACTTTTAGACTTTTCAAAGTCTAGAAAAAGAAAACAAAAACATTTTCAAAGCAGTCCATGGTAGTTCAAAATGGTTTAAAAATTTGGTTTAGGGATAATTTCTGTCTATGATTTAGCTTATGGACCATTTCTGTCTATGGAGGATGAGGGAGCTCTCCAATATCATCCAACACATCTGTATTTGTGTTCTGAAGATAAACGAAAGTCTTTGTGGTTTAAATATTTGGCTTACGGAATATTTCTCTGTATGGAGGATGAGGGAGCTCTTCGATTTCATCCAGAACATCTTCAATTGTGTTCTGAAGATTAACCAAGATCTTGGTGGTTTAAAAATTTGTCTTATCTGCTGTCAGCAAAAATCCACATGTTCCGTTATATCTATGATTATTTAGCATCATTGACTGTGTCTGTGTAGGTGACTCCTCGTCTGGACACTCACCCGGCCATGATCACAGTGCTGGAGATGGGAGCCGCTCGACACTTTCTGCGCACACAGCAGCTGGCCCGCAGCTCCGAGGAGAGAGCCCAGATCCTGCAGCCCACGCTGGAGATCAACACTGGGTAAGAGGACAAGAACAACCACACAAATAAACAATCTGACCGTGAACCTGCTGTTAAAGGGGTAGTTAACGTAAAAACTGACATTTACTCACACTCGAGTGGTCCTACATTTTTATCCATTTGTTGGCGATATTTTGAAGAATGTTGCAGGAAAAAAGCAGCCATTGACATCTATAGTAGAAACAAAATATCCTATTAAAGTCAATTTATTGATTTTATTTGACAAAAAAAATAGGTGAATACAATTAAATGCATCAAGGATATACAGAAAATCCACTAAAGAGTAGCTCCACCAAGCAAGACAGAGACGATAGGAGCAAGAAACCAAAATTCTACCAATTGATGGAGGTAAAGAACATAATTTAGGGCAAACCAGGCTCAGTAGAGGGATCAGTTCTCCTCGGAGGCTTGAGAAAGATGGATGTCCATCTTGGAGAAGCTGCAGCTCTGAGTAGGTCACCGGTGTGTGTTTAGACAAGCCCACGAGATCAATACAGACCCTCTTCGGTCACTTTGCAGGAATCAGTCTTACGCTCTGGATACGGGCCAGATCCACGGTAATGTGAACCTCGGGATATGGAGAAACAGACATGCTCACATGAGCGTAATTAGATTACATTACATAGTCATTCTGGGAAGGGTTCCTGGCTAAAACAGGTTTAGGACAGGTGAAGGATGAGTAAATGATGGTGGAATTTTCTTTTTTGGTTGAACTATACTCTTTACCGTGCGCTCAAATTACATCAAAATGTTTTCTTCTCACTTGGCCATGCTCTACATTAAATTTGCAGAAGCGCTCAGTGTGACAAGCGATATTGAATGACTGAATGAAGCTACGTTACAAGCCAGCAAAAAATAAGGCAATATAATGAATGAAAGGTTGATCATAATCCGTGTATTGGTACAACACAGTGTATAATTCCAAAATTTAGGGGTTAGTTCACACTAAAAATGAAAATGATGTTAATGACATTCCAAACCCCTAAGACCTTTATTAATCTTCAAAACACAAATTAAGATATTTTAGATTAAATCAGAGCTCCCTCGTCCTCCATAGACAGAAATAATCTCAAAAATCAACCAAAAACTGTCAAAACACTCTGAGCTCTATTTTGACGGTCCATGCACAGAGCGCAAAACGCAGGGCGCAAACGCTTTCAGAGCGTGTCAGGACGCGTTTTTGCTCATTTAAGAACGGGAAATCTGCCTTGCGCCGCGGCACATGTTCTAAAAGGGTTGAGTTTATTTTCTTAATGTGTTATAGGTGTGTTTGGAGAATAAACCAATTAGAGTCTCATCTCCCATTACCTTAAGACCCAGCTGTGTCGCGCCAAGAGCGCATTCGCTATTTACAGGATGCAAAGTAAGTCTTAAGTGAAAAAAATGAGCATTTCACAAGCAAACAGTTAACAGTTTTTTAACAGAAAACTGTTAAACAGAGCATCTACTGCGTGAGAATGAGAGATAATGGAACTACTTTCACTTTCGCTCTTGGATAAAGAAATCTTTACGCACAGACATCAATTAGCCTATAAATAAATACTTTTGTTTGTTAAGCGCAAATATTCGTTTCAAATCTATTTCTAAATTCAGTTTTAATTTCCAGCAAACGAATAAATGAATAATAATAACAAAATGTGCTCAAAAACCTGAGTTATATCCTAAAACACATGCTGTGCCCCATATGGTCTAAAACCTGACAGGTGGGCAAATCTAAGCTTGTTTTTAATAAAACAAATATAAATATGGATATAATAAATAATACTGCTAATAATAATAACACTATACAAAAGCAAATTGTTATAAATGAACTGAAAAAGCCTCCCGAGATGAAGAAGACATAAAAGCAGTGATTTTTCATATTTATGTAGGCTAGAAAATAATATGTTTTGTAATATTTTAATCCTTTATATTTATATTCTATATCTATTTTTATTATATCCTATATATATCCTTAATATTTACATTTTTTTCATATGTAAAGATATTTGCCTATTGCTCTCTTGTGCGTATTAAGCAGTGTGTAAGCGAGGCGCAACTTTGCGCCGGAGTTTAGACCGGGTTAGTTTTAGTCTAATGAAAAATCTATTATAGATTCTACCGAACGCCTTCCTTTTAGTGCAGTGCAGTGCGTGCACGTTGTGTTACTGACTCTTATGGCAAATACTTCACATTGTACTGACAAGGTACATAAGACAAAGGCAACAACCTCATTTTTAGAGTTGTTTAGGTGTTTTTGGAGCTTTGTATGATTATAGTTAATCCACTGAACTCACACGGAGTGTTTTAACAATGTTTTAGGTTATTTTTCTGGACTTTGAACATCTTAGGACTGTTGCTGTCTCCACAGGCAAAAATGATCTGAAATAAAAACCAAAGAAATTGTCAAAACAAATGTGACTAGTTATTTAACTGTAATCATTTGAAGCTTCAAGAACACTTTTGTGCACCAAAATGTTCACCGATGTATTTCATGTCAAATGAAGGTGTGCGTTAACTACGGGCAATACAACACTTATATGCTGCGCTTATGCCAAATACTTCATATTGCCTTGACAAGGAACAGAAGATATAGGCACACAACCACACTTATAGAATTGTTTTGGTGCACAAAAGTATTCTTGGAACTTGGCATGATTACAGCTGATCAGCTGAAGCCACATAAAGTGTTTTGACAAAGTGTTTAGATCATTTTCTGGACATCTCAAGACTGTTTCTGTCTCCATAGACAAATGATCTGGAAATAGAACCAAAAACATTGTCAAAACACTATGTGGCTTCAGCGGATCAGCTGTAATCATACGAAGCCCCAGGAACACTTTTGTGCACCAAAAAACTCAAAAATGAGGTGGTTTGCCTATATCTTGAGTACTGTGGAGCTTCATATGATTACAGCTGATCAACTGAAGCCACATGAGTGTTTTGACAAAGTTTTTGGTTTCTTTTCTGGAATTTTCCAGATCATTTCTGCCTGTGGAGACAGCAACAGAGATGTTCAAAGTCCATGAAAAGAACCAAAAACTGTCAAAACATTGCCAAAAACCCTTTGTCTATAATGAGGTGGTTTGCCTATATATTCTGGACAATATAAAATATTTGTAATTGGAGTCTTCACTAACACGTTTGTGCACCAAATGTTGTTCGCCAATGTATTTCATGTCAGATCAAGGTGTGCGTTTAATACAGGCAATACAACACTTGTTTGCTAATGTCATTACTTCATATTACCCTGACAAGGAACAGAAAAGAAGATACACAAACTCATTTTGGTGCACAAAAGTGTTCTTGGAGCTTCATATGATTACGGTTGATCCACTGAAGTCACATGAAGTGTTTTGACAAAGTTTTTGGTTTCTTTTCTGTAATTTTCCAGATCATTTCTGTTTGTGGAGACCGCAACAGTCCAGAGATGTTAAAAGTCCATAAAAGGAACCAAAAACTTTGTCAAAACACTGCCAAGAACACTTTTGTGCACTAAAAAACCCTCTAAAATGAGGTTGTTTGCCTATATATTCTGGACAATATAAAATATTTGTCATTGGAGTCTTCACTAACACTTTTGTGCACCAAATGTTGTTCGCCAATGTATTCCATGTCAGATCAGGGTGTGCGTTTAATACAGGCAATACAACACTTGTTTGTTGCGCTAATGTCATTACTTCATATTACCCTGACAAGGAACAGAACAGAAGATACACAAACTCATTTTGGTGCACAAAAGTGTTCTTGGAGCTTCATATGATTACGGTTGATCCACTGAAGTCACATGAAGTGTTTTGACAAAGTTTTTGGTTTCTTTTCTGTAATTTTCTAGATCATTTCTGTCTGTGGAGACCGCAACAGTCCAGAGTAGGGCTGCTCGATTATGGGAAAATTCATAATCACGATTATTTTGGTCATAATTGTAATCACGATTATTCAAAACGATTATCAGTTGAAGTCAAAATTATTCGTCCTCCTGTGAGTTTATTTTTATTTATAAATATTTCTCAAATGATGTTTAACAGAGGTTGTTTTTTACAGTATTTCCTATAATGTTTTTTTCTTCTGGAGAAAGACTTATTTGTTTTATTTCAGCTAGAATAAAAGCAGGTTTGAATATTTTGAAACCTATTTTAATAGCTCGATATTATTAGCCCCTTTAAGCAAAATGTTTGATTGTCTGCAGAAGAAACTACTTTTATACAATGACTTGTCTATTTACCCTAATTAAGCCTTTGAATGTCACTTTAAGCTGAATACTAGCATCTTGAAAAACATCTAGTAAAATATAATGTACTGTCATCAAAGCAAAGATTAAAGAAATCAGTTATTAGAAATGAGTTATTAAATCTGTTATGTTTAAACTGCTTTAAGCATCTTCACTGTATTTTAAATTTTATTATTGATTAATAATAAAAACAGTCGGCAGCAGCAGGAATATCGCACGCTGTCACTTTAAGAATAGTGTGGCTCTGATATGGTTTCTCTTTCACGTGTCTTTTGATTCTCAACTTGTTTGTTTATTACACAAATGAGGGTTAATATGAATAATCACTAAACACCGCGCTCTGACACAAGTGTGCATGTATTTCACCATTAAAGCGCTTACATTAAGATCGCGTTAGATGTGTGTAAGCTCTGCAGTCCGAGGCTAAGCACGGCGCGCACACACAAAACAGCACGTGCTCTTTTGCGCTTTTAAAAATATGAATGATGCGCATCCCGTGCTGCAAAAGTTACATAACAGCACATCCTTTTAGTCATTTTCACGTGGAACTGAGCTTTGCAGAGGCAAAGAGTTTTCACACGTGTACAACTGGCAAGGGGGCAGTACGTGATGGAATAATCGTTTATCTCGATTAATGGTTTTTCATAATCGTTAAAAGCCAAAATCGAAATCGGATTTTCGATTAATTGCACAGCCCTAGTCCAGAGATGTTCAAAGTCCATAAAAGGAACCAAAAACTTTGTCAAAACACTGCCAAGAACACTTTTGTGCACTAAAAAAACCCTCTAAAATGAGGTGGTCTGCCTATATATTCTGGACAATATAAAATATTTGTCATTGGAGTCAGTGATGCAACACACAGGCTTCAAGAACACTTTTGTGCACCAAATGTTGTTCGCCAATGTATTCCATGTCAGATCAGGGTGTGCGTTTAATACAGGCAATACAACACTTGTTTGTTGCGCTAATGTCATTACTTCATATTACCCTGACAAGGAACAGAACAGAAGATACACAAACTCATTTTGGTGCACAAAAGTGTTCTTGGAGCTTCGTATGATTACGGTTGATCCACTGAAGTCACATGAAGTGTTTTGACAAAGTTTTTGGTTCCTTTACTGGAATTTTCCAGATCTTTTCTGTCTGTGGAGACCGCAACAGTCCAGATGCGTTTAAAGTCCTTAAAAGGAACCAAAAACACTGCCAAGAACACTTTTGTGAACCAAAGAACTCTAAAATTAAGTGGTTTGCCTTTATCTTCTGTTCTGTTACCAGTCAGGACAATATGAAATCTTTGCCATTGGAGTCAGTAACGCAACACAGAAGCTTCAAGAACACTTTGTTCGCTAATGTAATCCATGTCAGATCAAGGTGTGCGTTTACTATGGGCAATACAACACTTGTGTGCTGCGCTAATGCCATTACTTCATATTGCCCTGACCAGGAACAGAAGATATAGGCACATAACCTAATTTTTTTAGTTGTTTTGGTGCTCAAAAGTGTTCTTGGAGCTTCGTATGATTACAGCGGATTAACTGAAGCCACGTGGAGTTTACTGACTTTTTGGTTCCTTTACTGGAATTTTCCAGATCATTTCTGTCTATGGAGACAGCAACAGTCCTGAGATGCTTAAAGTTTATAAAATGAAGCAAGAACATTGCCAAGAACACTTTTGTGCACCAAAAAAACAACTCTTAAATGAGTTTGTTTGCCTTTATCTTCTGTTTTGTTCCTGGTCAGGACAATATGAAGTATTCGCCAGTCAGTAATGCAACACACAGGCTCCAAAAACACTTGTGCAAAAAAAAAAAAAAAATGTGTTCGCTAATGTCAGATCAGAATGCGCGCTTACTACAGGTAATACAACACTTGTCTGTTGTGATAATGGCAAATACTTCATATTGCTCTAACAAGGAACAGAAGATATAGGCAGAATACCAGAATATTGGTGCACAAAAGTGTTCTTGGAGCTTCGTATGATTATTGTTAATCCACTGAAGTCACATGAAGTGTTTTGAGTTTTTGGTTTCTTTTCTGAAATTTTCCAGATCATTTCTGTCTGTGGAGACAGCAACAGTCCTGATATGTTTAAAGTCTATAAAAGGAACCAAAAACATTGTCAAAACAATGCCAAGAACACTTTTGTGCACCAAAACAACAAAAAAAATGAGGTTGTCCGGCTATATATTCTGTTCCTTGACTCCAATGACAAATATTTAATATTTTCCAGACAAGCAAGCGTCAAGAACACTTTGTTCGCCTATATAATCCATGTCAGATCAGGGTGTGCGTTTACTATGGGCAATACAACACTTGTGTGCTGCGCTAATGCCAATACTTCATGTTGTCCAGACAAGGAGTAGAACAGAAGATATAGGCACACAGCCTCGTTTTTTAGAGTTGTTTTGATGCACAAATGTGTCCTTGGGGCTTCGTATGATTATTGTTTATCCACTGAAGTCACATGAAGTGTTTTGACAATGTTTTGGGTTCCTTTTCTGGGATTTGAACATCTCAATACCCTTGCTGTCTGCGGAGGATGAGAAAGCTCTCAGATTTTATATATCTAAATTTGTGTTCTAAAGATGAACGAACGTCTCAGGCGATAACAACCCAAGTTAAAGGGCCATGAAACCCCCTTGTTTCAGCAGGGTGTTTTCACACCTCTACTTTGGAAAAAGTCAGAAAAGTGGGCGTGTCCAGCTCTGTTTAGGGGGGAGTGTCGGAGGAAGAAAAGAGGCTTGGTGTGGGAGTGTCTATTTGGCCGCGCTGAGTTTTAGAATCAAAATACACAAACACAGTGGACAATGTGACTGTGTTTACATGGACATCTGTAGTCGAATTATTTGCCAAATTATTAAATGGTGGACTTTAACTGCAGTTTGGCTCTTTCATTCAGGGAATTCATTCATGCCCCTCGCGACAAACGAGATATTTGATTCGAGGAACTGCTCTGAGCCTGTATTTTTCATGCAATGTTTGATACCGCACGGCGAATGAGAGAAAAAAACCCTCAGCATTTCCCGGAAACTTAGATGCACACGGCAGGTAGCGTCAGAAAGCCGCGTGTGTTATTCCGGTCACTAAATGCAGTGAAAATCCTACACGAGGTTAAAGTTTGGTTGTGGTGCTAACATGTTTACACTCTGTGCAATAGTTTGTTCGATACGACCAAACTGAATAAACAAAGAGCACTGGTCGCTCACCAAATCTGTAGAGACAGGACAATCACCAGCAACTAGAGCCGCATCTTTATTAAGAGGAGACTACAAGCGAATCCAGATCTCAGCGTTTGCAGATGAGAACAGCTCTCAGGTAAACAATAATCCTCCTTAGACACGTAAGTTATTGTTGTCGAGCGTCGCGTACACTGTTAATCCACACGTGACTCCAGCTCCACTCTCACAGAGAGAAAATGAAAACAAAACTTAACTGCAGCAAACTATAAAAGCAACACTTCACGCTTGTTTTGCCAACACAACGTGGCGTCTCTGTTGTCTAAACACTGTGACAGTAATGAATATTAATGAAGTTGCACAATAGAGCGCGCTGATTGGTTTGAACCAAGCTTTACTCATGCATTAATGCATCACACTGTAAGACGTAATAAGACTCACTCTGGCACAGACGCCCAGTCTGCACGCTGGAATACACGCTATTATGTCATGACCGTGACGCAGCTTCAAAAATTCGTTTCAAACCGGAAGTACGAATTTGCTTGAAATAACGCAAAAACAACCAATTTACACTTTTTAGTGAAATATAGGTGTCCTAATAGTGTTTTTAGCAGTGTGGGACACATATACGACTGTCAACAGCTCAAAAAATGTGTTTTGGTGTTTCGTGACCCTTTAATGATGGAATTTTCGTTTTTGAGCGAACTAACCCTTTAATACAGCATATTGTACTTGTGTAATGTGGAGAAATGAAGTCATTTCCCTGACACCGTTCATTTTGCAGGCATGATCTGATCAAGAAACTTCATGCGCTGAAGGACTCAAACCCTGAGCTAGCACAGCTTCTGCTCGAACAGGTAAAGAACATTTCAACAAATATTACCAATTACACCACTTCAACTTTAATACTAAATCAGCAGTACCATGCAAATGTCAACCTTGTCATGAAAAAAAATCAGTTTTTACCAAATTAGCAAAACCCTTTCAAAGCGTGTTGTGTAGGCTTGTAGTCTACAGCAGGGGTTCCCAAACTTTTCAGCCCGCGACCCCCAAAATGACAATGCCAATGACTCGTGACCCCCAATATTCTCTGAGGTGGTGGTTATAAATACAGAAACCTTGTATGCAATGACACGCACAAACACACCAATAGACCCAAGTCTATTCTTTGTTTTTTTTTAATGTATGTCAGTGTTGTAAATGGGCTAGAAAGTTTAACCTGGTGTTACAAAATCTGCTGCATCTGACAGTATTGCTGTGTCTTTAGTATAATGTAATTACCTGAGAAGTCGCAATCCAATAGAACTAGTAACTATAAGCTACTATAGTAACTATATAGTTTATAGTAACTATAAACGACTATTTTTTTCTCTTCAGTAGGTTATTGATAAAATACAGTAAGTCTTAAGGTTTAATAAAAATTAATTGATTTTTAAAAATCACCAGGCGACCCCCCTTCATTGTCACGCGACCCCTCGGGGGGTCCCGACCCCCACTTTGGGAACCTCTGGTCTACAGTACTGTAAAAACACTCAGAAATGTCTCGTTCGGTGTTTTCAAACTATTATATTTGATTTACCAAAGTCACACAAGTTTCAATTTATGTTTTGAGTTTTAACTGCAAATGTCACATCCCTAATGCTGAAATTGCTCTTATTTCTGTGTACATACCAGATTTACGACAACGCCATGATCGCCGCTGGCCTGAACGAAGACCCTCGTCCGATGATCTCTCGACTGAATCAGCTGTTGACGCGAGCGCTGGAGAAACACTGAGTTCGGCTCTCAGACAGACTTGTTTTGCCATTATTAGGGACATGCACTGATGCACAGGGCGTCTCTCTTGCGTCCTGGAGGTCATCATCACACCCAACACAAGCAGATGCTGTTTATATGAAGACTCGTGCTGGCGACGGTCTGCTGTCGTGTTTTACAGCTCAAAGGACTGAGATTGGTGTGTCCAGCCACTGAGGGAAAATAATGAGTATCTTTAAAAACAGCAGACTGTGACTTCCAGAGCCGCACTGTTGAACTGACCTGGAAATATACAACATAAATTACAATAAGATGAAGATTTCAGTGAAATGGTGACGGTTAAATATTATCTAGGTAACACTTTACAGTACAACACATGTAGTTAGTTTATTTACCACAAACAATGAACAATGTTCGTGTTTGTTAATAACAAAATATAGTTGTTCGTTTGTTAACTCATGTTAACTCTCATTGCATTAGATAACATTAACTAGCACAACTGTTTTTGGATTTGACTAATGCATTAGTAAATGTTGAACTTTGATTAATGAATGCTGCATTGTTAATGCGAGTAGCCTTACATTAGCCCATACATTAACTGCGTGTCCCATATTGTAAAGTGTGACCATTGCTTCGTGTACATTTTTACTTTAGTTACTTACATTTCATGTCTGGTTCCTGTGCAGCAGCTTTTTTCCATGTGTATATTGACAACAGTGCTTCAAATACTGAATATAACATTAAAATGAAACATCTTAGATGCTTTACACAAGTTTTAACATTGAGTTCTTGCATAACTAACATATATAAAGTGATTCTGAACAGCATTTAAATAAATGTTAAAGTATTCGTTCACTTACCAAATGAAAATGTCCTGAATATTTATTAGCCTCCATGTTCATGTCTTTCTTTAGGTGAGCAGAAATAAAGGGTTTTGAGGAAAACATCCAAGCTCAATTATATATTTTTTTGCTTAAACCAACCTAAGTCAGTTTTAGCTGATCGACCAGCCTAGATTTAGACGGGGTATGGCCATTTCCAGGCTGGTCTTAGCTGGTTAGGCTGGGGTCATCTCCCAACCTGACTAGCTAAAACCAGGTTGGAAATAGCTGAAACCAGCCTGGAAATGGCCAAAACCCCTCTAAAACCAACCGGCTTAGGCTGGTTTAAGCTGTTTTTTTCAGCAGATATATGAAAAGAACCACCATTTTCTTTAAAAAGTTAAGTAAAACAATGTACTTTTAAACCACATAAGCTCATCTTGTTATAGCTCTGGGACGGCTTGCACTGTAAAAAAAAAAAAAACCCAACTTTAACCAGACTAGGCTGGTTTTAGCTGGTCGGCAGGCCTGGGGTTTTGGCCATGATTTTTAGCCTGGTCTTAGCTAGTCAGGCTGGGAGATGACCAGCTAAAACCAGCCATGTCCAGCTTAAACCAGGCTGGTCAAGCTGGTCTTAGCTGGTTATTTTCCAGCCTGATCAGTTAAGAGCAGGTTGGAAATGGCCGGTAACCAGTCTGGAAATGGCCAAACCCCCTCTAAAACCAGGCTGGTCGACTAGCTAAAACCAGTCAACCGGCTCAGGCTGGTTAAAGCAGTTCTTGTCAGCAGGGATTTGCTGGATTTTTTCCTCTTTATAGTGGACTATAGTGTTTTGAACTTTCAACTTGCAGTTTTAAAGTGCTCTAAATGACCTCAGATGAGGAATACGTGTGTTATCTACCAAATTGACAGGTCATTTTATTAAAAATATACATTTTTTTATCCTAAATTCTTGAAGCACAGAGCTAGTGCCAGACGAGATTGAGGTTTAAAAGCACACAAAGTGCTCATGGTTTAAACTCCGAAATGGCAGTCGAAGAGCCGCCAGTTTCTGTCAAAGTAAAGTAAAACGATGCACTTTTAAACCACACAAGCTCATCTTCTAATAGTTCTGGGACGCAAGAGTTTGTGGTTCAAAACAAAATTATTTTTTTAAAATAAAATGGCGGCTTATCCTGCTGAAAAAACAGCTTAAACCAGCCTAGGCCATGATTTCCAGCCTGGTCTTAGCTGGGAGATGAACAGCTAAAACCAGCCATGTCCAGCTTAAACCAGGGTGATCAAGCTTGTCTAAGCTGGTCATTTTCCAGCCTGACGAGCTAAGACCAGGTTGTAAATGGCCAAAACCCCTCTAAAACCAGGCTGGTCGACTAGCTAAAACCAGCCAACCGGCTCAGGCTGGTTAAAGCAGTTCTTGTCAGCAGGGATTTGCTGGATTTTTTCCTCTTTATAGTGGACTATAGTGTTTTGAACTTCCAACTTGCAGTTTTAAAGTGCTCTAAATGACCTCAGATGAGGAATACGTGTGTTATCTAACAAAACTACAGGTCATTTTATTAAAAATATACATCTTATACCACAAATTCTTGAAGCACCGAGCTAGTGCCAGACGAGATTGAGGTTTAAAAGCACACAAAGTGCTCATGGTTTCAGTAAAATATCCGCCATTCTCATTAAAAAGATAAGTAAAACGATGTACTTTAAAACCACAAACGCTCATCTTGTAGTCAATTTAAGATGCAAGAGTTTGTGGTGCAAAACAAAAAGGATTATTTATTTTTTTAAATAAAATGGTGGCTTGCCCTGCTAAAAAAGCACAGCTTTAACCAGCCTAGGCAGGTATGTTGGTTTTATCTGGTTGGCAAACCTGGTTTAGAGGGGTTTTGGCCATTCCAGGCTGATTTCCAGCCAGGTTTTAGCTGGTCACGCTGAGACATGACCAGCTAAGACCAGTTTGACCAGCCCAGCCAAAACCAGCCATGTCCAGCTTAAACCAGGCAGGAAATGGCTATAACCATGCTGGCTGACCAGCTAAAACCAGGTCTGGTCTAAGGCCATTTGGAGCACTTTAGCTTTACACTGCATTTTTAAAGTTCAAACCACTGAGCACCATATATGCCCTCATGAAAAAATACTATAGTAATTCATCGTAAATACGGTTGTGTTTTTGAACCATACTACAGTGTAATATACTGTATATCTTATAGTATTTAGCACACTTTGACTAATCAATTTTAACTATTTGTGAACTAAACTGTAAAAATAAATAGAGAAACACTGTGGTAGGTCTATATTTAGTTTTTACTACAGTAAACTGAGGTGAATTGCAATATAATATACACTTTAGCTGTATAAACTAGAGTATTGGGTAATTCGTTTAATTATTATTGTAGTAGTATTAGTATTACTATAGAAACCACAGAATTACCACAACAGATTAATTCAAGTACTTAGTTTGGGTAAATAAACACTGTTTACTTCAAATTACTATAGTATTTTTTTTTGACGTGGAAATCCACAAAACGGGGAAAAATACTAGAGTTTTTCTTCAACAACTACAAAAAAATAACGTAATTTACCTCAAAAACCTTAATCTGGAAGACATGGGAGTAACGTTAAGTGGTAATTCTTCCTTCTTGAAGTGAACTTACACCTTTAATGCTTTACCTGCTCAGTCGAGAAATTTTAATTAACCTGCATTGGATTTAAAAATATATATCAAATCTTGTAAACTCGAGTGAGGAAAGAAAAACATCTCTCGACGAATGCGAGCACATCTGAAAGCGAGCGCTCGGGAATACGTGTAGTACGCCACAAAGGCTGAGCTGCAGTTGCGTTGTTGCGCCGGCAGGAGGCGCAGTGACGCAAGTGATGACGAGCTCACGCTGAGATTCGTGACACTGGAGGAGCTCAAACCGCCGGTTAGTCACGCATTTACTGTCGATCATGTGGATTTTGGCTAAAAATCTCCGTAAATCATGTGTTAACTTCGTGTTTTTAGGTATTCAGGTCAAATATTAGCTCGTATTTAAAAATATGTAACATCATAAAGTAAACCAACTGATTTTGGGCCATACGGAAATTTACCATGGTTTTATTATAGCACAAGCGTGGTAATAGTGTATTTTAGGGGCGAATTGATTATCATTTGTATGAACAGAGTTTTAATCAAAAACAATGATTCAATTGTGGCTAATGTTAACTCGATTTAACCACAAAAACTTGTTTTTGTTTGTGGTAAAACCATTAAACGTGACTACCACCATCCCACATGAAAAATTACTATAGTAATTAACGTTAAGTAAACACTAGTGTTTTTAAACCATAGGCTTACTATAGTATGTCTGTACACATAACTACTTCAACTATAAGGTAGAGTGTACTACAATATTACAGTTTGCTATAGTAAAAACTAAAGCAGGCTAAACTACAGTGTTTATTAGCTCACTACTACCGCAGTGTGCTGCAGCATTCCTTAAAGTGCTGTAAATACTACTATGTATAGTATGATATAGTTTAATAGCAACATAGTATGATTAAAATCATTTTTATCACAACTTACTGTAGTATCTTTTTCACAAGGGATGGTTTAACTACAAAAACAACAAATTTTTCATAAGGTTAGTTTAAGATTAAAGTGCATAAAAAGGGTTTTATTTTATTTTCTTTTAGACCAGAGGTGTCCAAACTCAGTTCTGGAGGGCCGGTGTCTTGCATATTTTAGTTCCAACCCCAATTAAACACACCTGAACCAGCTAATCAAGCTCTTACTAGTTACACTAGAAACTTCCAGACACGTGTGAAAGGAAGTTGGAGCTAAACTATGCAGAACACCAGCCCTACAGGACCAAGTTTGGACATCCTAGTTTTAGACCAGGGGTGTCCAAACTCAGTCCTGGAGGACCGGTGTCCTGCTGAGTTTAGCTTTAACTTGCTTCAACACACCTGCCAGGAAGTTTCTAGTACATCTAGTAAGAGCTTGATTAGCTGGTTCAGGTGTGTTTGATTAGGGTTGGAGCTAAACTCTGCAGGACACCGGCCCTTCAGGACAGATTTGGACATGTCTGTAGTTTTAGACCATTTTAATCATAATTTTGCCATTGTATAGGCCGTTGCCATCGAATAGGCCGATATCATTCAACAGTTTAGTGGATATGAGTTCATAAATGTGTCATATATAATAAACAAAGGGGCAAAATGCCATTTCAAATAGATTTTGATTGAGCTCAACTGTTCAATTGTTTTAATAACCTGTTAATAACTTTGATACATTTAGAAAAAGGTTATTCCATGGTAAATCTAGATCAGGGGTTTTCAAACTGGGGGCCGCCAGATGGCGCTAGGGGGCCGCAAAGTAATTTGACTATATTGTCAATATATATATATAACTGACTATATTTCAGTTAAAATACATGATCAATAAGAACATTATCGGTGGCTGAAAGCACTTCCCTGTTTATGGCTTTCGTTCCTAAGTAATCGATCAGCTGGGTGCTGCGGAGTGCGCGCCTCTCTGCGCAGGCTTCACTCATAGGGAACAAATAGCATTTTAAAGACACGGCACAACATTGCACCTCGTCCACACACAGTGCGATAGGCTTTACACTTTGCATTGTACAAATATCAGACGGTCCTCTTTGCAGCATGGCAAACAAACATATTAAAATTGTAAAGCAAAAAGTGCTGCAATAACAATGAATGGAGCTGTCATCACATCAGCGAGTGCTCAGAGTTTCACTCCTGTTACACTAATGACAGCTGGATGAGCTCTGCAGTGGACCTCTTACACACATTGGTTCATAACTGGATGATTTAAAAAAAAAAAAAAACTAAATTGTATACACCCTGAGTAAAACCACTATAGCCTATAAAAATTATAATGTATCTGTTTGTGTTATGTTATAGGGCTAATTAATTATTAAATATTAAAATGTATTAGTGCTTTGTATTTAATGGAGCTCAACATATCTGATCAAATTTTTATACTCTCAATATAAATGCATTTTTTTCAAGATGTTCCACTTTTTCCCATATTTATTTGTGTAACTAATTTAAGTGTAATTTGAATACCCTCTTTATATTAAAAGAACTTGAATACCCAATTCTAGATTGCATTTAGGAAATATTTTTTTTTATCAGTGTAAGTCAGGATTGTCGATCTGAGTAAATTATGATGTGCACAAAAAAAAAAAGGAATAAAAATAAACAAAACACACTGAACCACTACAGCCTCCATTGTAGTATTGCTAGTTACAACAGTACAGTTAACTGTTCACAGGCTGATGAATGACAAAACTCTTTAAAACTTTAAATCTTTGGATACATTTAGACTCTCAGCTGTAAGGGTAAATACAGAAGAGTCTAGCTGTGCATAGGCAGAAAAAAAGCATAAAAATGGCATAAAAAACTGCGTAAAGTGACGACTCGTACACAAAATATGGCTTGATGGAATCCAATGAGAGCAGACCACAATGAACACTGCGCTTGAAGATTTGATCAACAGATTGAAGCACTGAAACCATGTCAACTCAACTAACATCTTACAAAAATTAATCCAGATAATGAATAGTATAGATTTATTGAATAATATATAATAATATAAATGTATTGAATAATACAATTTAAAAAAAAATTAAGTACAGTTGTTAATTTGAGGGGGTGGCATCATTTTTATTTTTTGGGGGTCCTCAAAAGAATTCGCCCCACACAAAGGGGCCCTCAGCTGAAAAAGTTTGAAAACCCCTGGTCTAGATGGGATACCATAGCTGTGGATACTCTTAAATATAGCACTGTATTACACTGTAGTTCATATTTTGACATTACTGTGAGGTTAGGGGTAGGAGTAGACTTTAATAAAATGCAATTTAATAAGTCATTTATGAATAATATTTGGTATTATTACTGTCTTTACATTACTGTGACGGGTTGGGGTAGACATTAATAAAAAATTGTATTAATAATTTTTTATTTAATAAATAATACAAATAAATATCTTCAATTTCCAGCTGCAGCTGTATCGCTTCTAGCAACACTATTTGTTCCATCTCCTTTTCCTCCACATCCCAAAAGTGCTTCTGGATGGAGATCTGGTGTTTATGAAACCTGCTGGAGATGATTTGAGCTTCGTGACATGATGCTGGATCCCAATCTGGGAGGCAATATGGTAAATATGGTAAACTGCGCTGCTGAAAAAACAGCTGGTTTTTAGCTGGTTTTAGAGGAGTTTTGGCCATGTCCAGGCAGGATTCAGCCATTTCCAGCCTTTCCTTAGCTGGACAGGCTGGGAGATGACCAGCTAAAACCAGTTTGACCAGCCTAATCATGCTGGGAGACCAGCAAATTCCAGCTAAAACCCAGCTGGTCAAGGTTTAAATCAGTTTCCAAACTCGGTCCTGGAGGGCTGGTGTCCTGCAAAGTTTAGTTCCAACCCCAATCAGACACACCTGGGTTAGCTAATCAAGCTCTTACTAGGCTGTCTAGAAACATCCTTGCAGGTGTGTTGAGGCAATTTGGAGCTAAAACCGGCCCTCCATCACCAAGTTTGAACACTCCTGGTTTAAATGATGTCCAAAGTCTGCCATAAAAATATATACTACACCATCATGCCACCAGCAGCCTGAATTACTGATATAATGCAGAACAGCTCAGTGTTTTAATGTCATTTACACCAAAATCTGAGCCTACCCTGCGAATGTAGCCACAGAAATCAAGACTCATCAGACCAGGGAACATTTCATGTCTTCTGATGTCTAGTTTTGGTGAGTTTTTGTATTCTGTAGCCTCAGTTTGTGGTTTTTGAGGGTCTTTTTTCATCTGGAGTTGCTCATTTGCTTCTAAGTTGATGTGCACAGAGATGTTCCTCTGGAGATCTTGGCTGTAATGAGTGGTTATTTGAGTTTCTGTTGCCTTTCTCTCAGGTCAAAACAGTCTGCTCGTACTCTTCTGACATCAACGAGGCATTTTCAGCCTCAGATATGCGGTAATGGGCAGGTGAAGCTTATAAAATGGCTGGTGAGTGTTTGATTCACTACTGAACAGCACTAGTTAGGGACCATGCATGCAGAACATGGAAAGCACAAGAAGCAACACTCAAAAAATGACATTCGCTGCTTGTTCAATGCATTTAAACTGATCTCAATCAAATCAGAGTCATTCCAGAAGCTGTGGGAAACTCCTTTGACCTGTCATGGCATTGATTTTAAGTCTACTATGTATCCTTAATTGTACACACCACAATATTGCAATATTGTTTATAATTAGACCACACTGCTGTTTTTTAGATATTTTTTTAATCTTAAAGGGACTTAGCCGAAAAGAAAATAAATGAATAAATCTTTTAATTTTTATTTATTTTTTCTATTCTCTCTTTTTCCCTTAAAAATACTGTATACTGTTCATGTTCTACTCAGTACTGTTTATACAACTAATTTTTAAAAATGCAATAAAAAAAAAATAAATAAAATGAGCTGAATCCACACAATTCCTGAGATTCTTTTGGGACAACTTAATTGTTAAGTAAATCGGCTTAAATTTGTAAAAAAAAAAAAAAAAAAAAAACATAGTACAACATGGAGGAATTGTGAGGAAGCCAGCATTTTTACAGTGAACTCTGGGAAGAACTAAAGGATAAGAGAGACAAAGTGACCACTTGGGTTTTTAAACAAGTAACTTCTTTTAAATCCTCGAAACACATTTAGGTTTGAAAAGAAATACACAATAGAGCAAAACCACTGAAGCGATTGCTACACCTTTTCTGTTCAGATGGAGCCTCTTCAGGTCAAAATCTTCAGAAATATTAGTTTTTCTCAGTGGCTTTGGTGCATTTCTCACAACACTATTTGCATTTGCACAACAGTTCATGCATTTCTCAAAACAGTTAGAAATTTGTGCACATCATAGTAGCAGTTTCTCATTCCTTCCAACAAATTGCAAACGCTTTTGGACATGCATCAATTGCTTTCCTTATTAACATTATCATTTGCTTATGTCATGTCAGTCAAAGCTAACTAAACTTGTGAATGCTGAATAGTCATTCCATATAAAACTAATAGTCAGTGCTGTCTTGATTATTTTCAGCAAGTGTCACCAAAATCTGGCTTTCCTGCATTGGAAAACACTTACAGAGTAACCTGTCATAATAAAAACATGACAGCCATTTGACTATCTTGTTCATAAACAATGGAGGCAGAACACCGACACTTTCACTGACATCAATACTTGCTTTTGAGGAATGAACTATCCATTTTAAGCAATTGACACGCTTTTGCAGGTTATCAGCTAGGTTTTGCAGTTTGCACTAATTGTTTTGAGAAATGCATTAACTGTTGTGCAAATGTAAATAGTGTGAGAAATGCACCAAAGCCACTGAGAAAAACTGTAAATTATAGTCACATTTTGAACATTCATCCCATGTCAAAAAAAGCCCTTCAGAAATGCAAGTGAAATTAATTTAGTCTGGAAACATCACAAGTTTATAGAAATATGGATGTTTAATATACTGGAACAATTTGTAAGCGATTACACATTAAGTTTAAATTAAACTATTAATTTCAATTGGATTCATCTTGGTCATTCTCAAATCGTGTTAGATTGCATGTTGTTTACACTTTCACATGACATTTCTCACTGCTACTTAATTTTTTTGGTGTGTTTAAAAATGGTATATAAATGGTCAAAAATAATTTATTTGTTTTATGATGTTGTTGAAAAATGTGTTAGTCTGTGGTAAAAACATGACAACATTTGCCTATTACAAATAATTTGCAAATGACAGACGAACAGCAAATAGACAATGACATATAAATAGAACGATAGATAAATAGAACGACAGACAGACAGACAGACAGGCAGGCAGATAGATGATATACAGACAGATATAGAATGACAGAACTACAGAACGATAGATAGATAGATAGATAGATAGATAGATAGATAGATAGATAGATAGATAGATAGATAGATAGATGGATGGATAGATGGATAGATAGATATAGAACGAGATAAATGGAAGGATGGACAGACAGATATAGAACGACAGACAGAACTACAGAACGATAGAACTACAGAACGATAGATAGATAGATAGATAGATAGATAGATAGATAGATAGATAGATAGATAGATAGATAGATAGATAGATAGATAGATAGATAGATGAGCCCATTTTACAACATAGCCTAACAACAGCTCTCGAAACGAACCGTTGGCAAAACAAACACGCATCCAAACAAACACTCGCGTGACAGAAAAACACGTCGAGAAACATCACCGCGATAAATATGTAAAATGAGCCAGGAACTACAGCGTGGAGGTTAAATCCTAAAACCCAATTATTTGGCAAGAGTAAAGGGCCACCAACACTGCATCATTTGTTTGCAGTGCTCTACATCTGACGGCAAAACTTCTAAAAGTGACGCGAATCACATTCATATGTGCTATTCTTTATGGAACACGAGAAACTCCATTAGCACTGCAGCATTCAAATAGTGCACACACACTCTCTCTCTCTCTCTCTCTCTCTCTCTCTCTCTCTCTCTCACAAACGCAGTTACCACCCCAAAACGTGAGTACATGTAAAGTCACATACCTTAGTTTCTCATCTTCTGCCTCCTCTCCAACCACTGTCAGTGTGCAAAAGAACGCACATGAGGTAACAATTTGTAGACACAATGGCTCAGCATCGAGTACTGACAGCCGTCTTTACTCGTTTGATTTGAACAGTTTTATCTTAGTCCAGCAATGCTTGACCAGTTCTTTAAAATGTGGTAAAGCTATATATAAATATGGACAGTCTGTTCCTCTCATTGTAAGAAACTAAAGTAAAAATAAGGCTTTTTTTTTTGTCTTGACCATTGTACAAAACATTATAGCATATTTACAATCAGTGGCCGAAAAGTGACTGACTACATCCCAATCACAGTGTTGAAAGTCAGATCAATACTCTAGTGAGTTTGGTGAGGGGAAAATCATGTAATTACATCTAATTAATTACACAACAATTCCTTACATTTATATAGCGCTTTTCTGGACACTCGAATCGCTTTACACATTTTTGAGGGAATCTCCTCATCCACCACCAGTGCACTACATTGGTATACAGAGTGATGAAGCCAATTATGGTATGGGGATGGTTAGGAGGCCATGATGGACAGAGGCCAGTGGGCAAATTTGAATGCCAGGGTTAAACCTCTACTTTTTTTTTTTTTTTTTTTTTGAAGGACATCCTGGAATTTTTTACAGCCACAGAGAGTCGGGATCTCGGTTTATCGTCTCATCCGAAACACAATTATTATTTCAAACCTTATGAAAAAAGCAACAACACTTTTGAATTGCAGTGAAGGTGGTAAACAAGTTAATTTTAGTACATTCAGTAAAACACCACTTGTGTGTGCCCATACAAACATTTCTTTTTTGCACAAACACTTCCGTATTACCATTTAACTGTGAATTATATAGTCAAATGTGGCAAATAAGGCGAAAAATCTTACCTTAAAATCTTCAATCTTACCTTTAAAGTCCATTCAGAATGCTCAATTGTAGATTTGATAATATATAAAACTAGAAAAGTAAAGTTCGTAGACAAACGTTATGGTGGCTGGAGAAAGCCTAGTCTGAAAGTTTGTAGCTTTAAAGTTTAAATAATTAAAGTAGTTTTAAGAATTTTGAAACAGTTGGCATAGAGAGAAAAATACATAAAAGCATGTTTCTAATATGGATTTGTATGTTTGTAGTATGGATTGGCATGTTAGTATATCATAAGTATGTTTCAAGTATGAATTGGTATGTCGTTAATATGTTTCTAGTATAGATTGGAATGTTTCTTGTATGGATTTGGATGTTTCTAGTATGGTTTGCTATGTTGGTATTTTGTTAGTATGGATTGGCAAGTTAGTATGTCCTTAGTATGTTTCTAGTATGAATTGGTATGTTAGTATGTTTCTAGTATGAATTGGTAAGTTGTTAGTATGTTTCTTGTATGGTTTGGTATGTTTCTAGTATGGGTTGGCATGTTAGTATGTCCTTAGTATGTTTCTAGTATGTTTTGGTATTTTTCTTGTATGAATTGGTGTGTTGTTAGCATGTTTCTCGTAGGAATTGGTATGTATGTCATTAGTATGTTTCTAGTATGCATTGGTTTGTTGCTATTACGTTTCTAGTATGAATTGGTATGTTGTATGTTTCTAGTATGGTCTGGTGTGTTTCTAGTATGGGTTGGCATGTTAGTATGTCCTTAGTATGTTTCTAGTATGTTTTTGGTATTTTTCTTGTATGAATTGGTGTGTTGTTAATATGTTTTTTCGTAGGAATTGGTATGTATGTCATTAGTATGTTTCTAGTATGCATTGGTTTGTTGTTATGTTTCTAGTATGAATTGGTATGTTGTATGTTTCTAGTATGGTCTGGTATGTTTCTAGTATGAATTGGTATGCTGTTAGTATGTTTCTAGTATGGAACAGTGTATTGTTAGTATGACTTGCTATGTTGTTAGTATGTCTAATGTGAAGTCAATGACAGTTTTTACAATGAAAGTCTAAGAGACAGTCGCTAGTGTGCCGTATATGGTTGCTAGGGTGTGGCTAGTAAGTTGAAAGGTCATCAGTAATTGGCAGTTAGCTAGTCTGAGTTAAACGAGCCCAAATGTAAGTCTGTATAACAGTCTGGTGTAAAGTTACGAGGTCACAAAATTGTTTAGTCAATGGGACTTTTCAGAATTTTCCGGGCCAGTTTTCAGAAAACCATAAGTCGGATCAGTTGGAGAAGATATAGCAACTTAATTCAGTTTAGTTCGGAGTTAGTTAGGTACTTGTAGTATGAATGGTCTAGGAGGAGATGCATTCTTAAAATAGAAGATGACGGAATATTAAGTTTATGTAGTATGACAGTATGTTAGCTTTCTCAAGCCACCATAATGATGCTGCTCAACTACAGAACAGTCCTGTACAGCCCGTAATTGGACAGAAAATGGTTATACACACAGTTTAAATATCAATCCATAAAGCCAATGTAAATTTCGAATGCTGCGATTAAGCAAAACAAAGCGACCTGAAACGTCGTTATCTGTTGCACACAGTTTATTTAACAATATGGTATATAAGTACGAAACGAGTTCTTAATCAGTTTATACAGCGATCTCAATCTTTTTTCCTTTTATTTACAGTATGTCATCAAGCTGCATGATTTACATTAAAGAATCGTTCACCTTCAAGTTTCATGAGGAGAAAAGAAAAAGAGGTTGACTGAAGAACTCTTTGAACAAATCAGCAGTCAGACGAAGCTCCGGCCTCATACGCGAGGTGGAGGGGACATCATTGATGTTTTAGAGATCAAACGAGAAAACAGGAACATCTTTCCTACATCTTAAGAGACAACTACTGAATCCAGGCCAATAAATTAACGCATTTGGGCACCTTGAAAAATAAGAGCAACTTTACCATTTGCTCGCGTGTTCGTGTGTGTGTGCGTGTGTGCAGTAGCCAAGCTCCTTTCTGTACAAATGAATACAGGTCCTCTGTACAAACTCCACAGTTTGGAGAGAAAAAGGCGGCGCGTCCTTTTCCGAATCTGCTAATGTGAATACGCATCAGACAGGAATGAGGATTGAGCTTGATCCTAATTCCACACCAAGTATCTTACAGTCCCTAAACACGCACACACACTCACAAAAAAAATGCATTTCAGTTTGCAAACATACAAAACGAAAGTCTTCAATAATAAAATCAAATCTTTTGCCTTGAGAAATTCCATTTAAAAAGTCCATAAGCTCAAAATAACCCCCTCCCCGAAAAAAACAAAACAATTAAAAATGTAACTCAAAGACCAGGACTGAATATCTGCCAGTCCGACAACCCCTCCCCCACAAACAAACCCTTTGTGATTCTGCTCGTTAAACAGTAATTTCAACCCCTCCAACAAGGAAGAAAAAAGCAGTCCATTGGTTGTGTAAACCTTTTATAGTTCATCATTTTCGCCACCTTCTCTAATTCCTGTGTACACAGCACATCTCTCTGCTCAAAGAATGAAGTCTCTTAATGCTACAATCCCTCCACAAACTTCTCTAACGTGTCTCCCGTGGTGTCCATATTCAAGTCGTTGGTGAGCCCTCCACGGTTTGGTGTGTTCAGCTGCGGAAGCATTGCACTCTGTTCAGCCGTGCACATGTGCGCCTGGTCCATTGGGCCCGGCATGGGTCCTGCCAGGCTGGGATGGGAGGATCCGGGGTGTAGGGGCGAAGGCTGGGGCTGCATGCGTGGAGACGGGCTGGAATGTGGCGGTTGTTGGGACGGGGGACGGGGTGATTGCACAGGCGCAGGCGACCTCACTTGGTTACCCAGCGCATTGGCCATGGCCTGTCCGGGCATGTGAGCTCCCTGCGGCTGTCCCCCAAGCATGTGGGGTTGGGGACTCATGGAAGCGGCTTGTGCCGGCGAGCCCATTTGCTGCTTCATCATCTGCTGCTGCTGTTGTTGCTGCTGCTGCAGCATGCGCTGCTGCATCAAATTCTGCTGCTGCTGGGCATCCAAGCCCATGCCAGGCTGGCCCATCTGAGCCATAGGCGGCATCTGGCCCATCGGTCCTGCGCCACCCTGCATGGCCATCTGCTGCTGCACGCGGATTTGCGAATAACTTGCTGCTCCTTGGGGTTGCGGGAATCTCCCCTGACCAGGAGGCATGGCTCCCTGTTGTTGTTGATGCTGCTGCTGCTGCTGCATCTGACGCAATAACTGCCGGCGGAACAGCTGCTGATTTCCATTATGTGCAGCGTTCATCATTTGTCCCTGGGATCCGAGGGCAGCCATAGCTTGGGTTGCAGCAGGCTGAGGCTGCGGCTGCTGCTGAGGGGGCATAACAGGTCTCTGGACGGAACCGGGTTGCATTGCAGCCATGTTCTGCATTCCCTGCTGACTAGCGAGCATGGCCTGCGGGTTCTGCTGCTGCTGTGGTTGATTGGCCTGGTATTTTGCCGTCCGCTGTTTGATGAACGCAGCCATGAGATGTGGGTTTGACTTGAGGATGTTAAGAACCTGCTGTTGCTGCTGAGGGGAACTTGGTGATTTTAATGTTCGCAGCAGGTCCTGCAGCGCTCCGGGAGTAATGTTGCTGGTTACACCTCTTTGCTGCATGCCTTGTTGCTGCGGGGCCTGGGGTTGCACCTGCTGGGGAGGCATGACGGCCTGAATTTGACGCGGTTGCTGCTGCTGTTGCTGCTGCTGCTGCATCAGGGCGCGCTGAATCATTTGCGCCTGTTGGGGCGTCTGCGCTACCTGAGACTGCTGTTGCGCCATGGCCATCTGCTGCTGGGGCACCTGCTGTGGAGGAGGCCCCTGTGGGTTTTGCATTGCCATCCCAGGTGCCCACTGACCCTGCTGCATGTTCTGAACCATCTGCGGACCACGAGGGCCCATCATCTGCATGGAAGTCATCATGCGAGGCTGGTTCATTGGCATGCCATTCATGCTCATTCTGTAGTCTTGCTGCTGCTGCTGTTGTTGCTGCTGCTGCTGCTGCTGTTGTTGTTGTTGTTGTTGTTGCTGCTGCTGCTGCTGCTGCTGCTTAACTTTGGTCATCATCTCTATTTGTTTTGCAACCTTTAAAGCCTGCTGTTGCGGAGAGGGCTGCGGCTGTTGTTGGGGCGGTATGGGTAGTGGAGACTGCTGTTGGGGCAAAGGAGAGGACTGCGGCCCTGGTTTACCTTGCGACCCTGGTGTAGGGGGTTGGTTAGGGAAGGCTTGCACCATTGCAGCCACATTCGGATGCGTCTGCTGGGGCTGGTTGGCTAATGCCTGCGAGGTCTGAGGAGTATTAGGCTGCTGCAACTGCTGAGAGTTGGGCGTCCCGGGACCTCCTGAGGTAGTTGGGGAGGGCAAGCTCGGAGGCATTCCTCTGCCCTGCATGAGTGCCATACGCCGCCGCATCATTTGCGCCTGCTGCAGTCGCTGCTGAATCTGCTGCTGCCGCAGCTTGTGCTTGATATTGAGACAGAAGGGTACAGGACACTTGTTCTCCTGGCAGTGCTTGGCATGGTAGCAGCACAACGCAATGAGTTGCTTGCAAACAGGGCAGCCTCCGTTTGTCTTGCGCTTGCAGCCCTTGGTGTGCTGAACCACTCTCTTCATCTTCTGACAAGATGGTAGAGAGCAGTTGGCATTGCGGCACTGACAGGCATGCACCAAGGACTGGATGCAGCGCTGGATGCTGAGGCGTCGACTCTCCTGTGGGCTCTTGTTGGCCTCGCCGCCCTGGTTGTTGCTGTCGTCGTCCAGACCCAAACCCCACTTAACCATTTGGTGCTCATGACCCTTGGAGTTGTAGCAGTTAATGCATAGATCAAAGTCCTGAAAGAAGGCAAAAGAATTAATACAGTTTTCTGGACAATAATAGCACATAAAACTGACCCTGAACTTAAGATAACCATACAGTGACAATCATTTGTACTAAAAACCTATCGCTGAGCAAGCTATGGCAACAGTAACTCACAATTGTGCCGTCAAACCCACAAAACAGATACTAACCTCGCAAACGGTGCAATGCCAGCGTGTCTCTACATGGTGCTTGCATTCGTTGCAAGTGTACACAAATCGGTCTTGGCCCTGATTGTGCAGCTCCACTAGCATACACATAGTGCTCCATTTGCAGCGGCGAAGAGAGCTGAATTCCCAGTGCTTGTCCCTGGCCAGGGTCAGGAAGGCATCGCGGCCGTCCATCAGATCGCAGGTCAACAGAGGGTCAGGGTCCATGATCGGAGGCAGGGTATTGACCACTGGACCAGCATGCAGGTGGATCACGAAGAAGACCTGGATTTTAGGAAGCAAGAGAAGTTCCAGTCAATACATAGCCCTCGTTAAAATTCTGAGCGATTCAGATGTTCAGGTACAAAACAAATAGTCGATGATTCATGTCCAACCTCTTTGTGCTTCTCCATCGTTGCATATAGCTTCTGGGACAGATCATTAGCTACATTCGGCATCCCAGGTTTCTTTTTGTTGGCGCGGCTCACACTGCTTTTATTTTTGTTGGTCTTTTTATTGTTCTTCTTTTTGGCGTTCTTGCTGTCAGCTTGGGCTCCCTGCGGATAAGACAGACATTTAAATAAATGGCCACAGACTACGCTAAAGACTCATTCACACTATTTGGCTCTCTGACTAACCTCTGTTGTCTCAGAGGAGGCTGTATTCTCCTCCTTCTTCCTCTCCTCCTCCTCCTGCTCCAGCTCTTTGATGCTTTCCTCCAGAACATTGGGCCAAAAATCACCCTCGAAATAGGGCAGCTCGTAGGCACTTGTAAGTCGGTCCTCCGTGGCCTGCTTAAATATGTCCTGCATAACGCAAGTGAGTCCGTTTGTGAATCATTACTGCGATAGTGTGATGTTAAATCATTATGAATGAAACCTATTTAGCGCTGGCATACCTTGTAGTCGTGAATGATTCTTTCTGCAAAGGCTTTGTCGAGCATTTTGCGGTACCACTCTTGGAGTCTTTTAGGCTTGGGAATCTTCTGATCAGGAGGGTGACAGTGGAAAATGTAGTCATCACCTTCACTAGGTGGACAGGCCCAGATATGACCAGTCACATATCTGTAGATGGGAAAAATCAAATGAATCAGCACATATACTCCTTGAGTTACTCGATGGT
The DNA here is from genome assembly GCF_052040795.2 of Danio rerio. NCBI lineage: Eukaryota > Metazoa > Chordata > Actinopteri > Cypriniformes > Danionidae > Danio > Danio rerio. The sequence goes on from NC_141023.1 coordinate 10,708,085, forward strand.
TATGGTGAGGACTTTCTTTGTCTCCATTTAGTTGGATAGACTGCTTATGAATGTCATTCAAAGAGGTCATTATAATCTGTGATGTAGCTACACCAAAGAAAAAACCCGACATGATCCAAATTATGGTTAACGATATAGGTTATTTACTTACCCAAGTTTCTTAACATACTCCAAATAGCCGATGAGGATTTCATGGTAAACCGCAGTTCTTAGCAATCGAGGTTTAAAGAAGTGAATACTGTCAAGATATGATATGTATACCCGCCTGGAAAGTTTTAAAGGGGAAAAAAAAAAAAGAGGACAAAATAAGTAAATTCAGCCTGCTCATTACTCATCGTTTCCCCTTAAATGATCAGTAACTTCACGTTACCTGGTGTTAGGAAAGGGACAATCAGATCCATATTCCTGGACGTGCATGCCGAAGAAACACACATCCACTCCATCAATCTCCTCAAATGCAAAAAGTGCTTTGGTTCTGTAGGGAAAGCTTTCCGACATCTCTCCTGAGTCAACAAACCTGTGCAGAAATGATGCCAAATCAGCGAAATCCTCACATTTTAGGTACACGCCAATCATTTGTGAACAGCTTTATCAGAAGAACTACAAATCCAGCACCGGATTCATATGTACAATCTGTGAGGTTACCTCGATTTCATGCCAGGTTTGACCTCAACGGTCTTATCAGAGCTGGCGACCACCCGTACGAACACCTCTCCGGCCTCTGGGTGATTCTGCCTCTTCAAGTACTTATTCACTCGGTCCTCAATGTATGAGCCCAGCCTCGTGCACTGTAATTCTGATCATAAACACACAGAGGGTGACATCGAGTTGCAGTAGACTTTCAGACTTTTGGAGAGAAATGCAGAAAGACGCTTGAAAAGCACTCACTTTTAGCAGAAAACTTGTTCTCCTTTCTTGATTTTCCTGACTTCTTCAGGCAGTTGTCACAGATGAAACTGTTAAAAAAGGAAGAGACGAGCAGCATTTGTAGAGATCATGTCTTGCTATGCTAAACTATAGGAGGATATGGGGTAAAGATTCTCACCCTGATGGCCAGATGACGTCATAATGTAGTACGCAGATTTGATGCATCTTCCGGCCACAGTCTTTACATTCAACAAAGCTGAACAAATTCAGAAAGAGGAAAACATTTATGTTTATGTCTTCTCCATTCTATACAATGTATTTGATGAAAATCAAAATGGCAGGACTTACGGTTCAGAGTCCAACGTGTCGTTTTTCTTCTTCTCAAACTGCTCCTTTGATATCATACTGCAAAAAGAGATGCGCAAGATGAATCCTACATCTTCACACATTTACAGCTCAATTTTTAGGATAAAAAAACTGCAGCTTAGCAAGAAAAACCTCAAAGACTTCTGGGCAGCAGATGATACATACGTCTGCGACTGGGTCGGGTCGTCCCCCAGAGTGACACTGTCGCCCTGAATCTCATTGAAGCACTTCTCGCAGAAGTGATACCTGCAGGCAACAAGACCAGATTTGGGTGAACTGGAGTTAAAGCACACAACGCAGAATGAGAGCGCAGAACAAAGCATGACACATAACTGACGGGCCAGGGCAGAGCACAGGATAACATTAAAACTCACAAATGAATGACATATAAATAATAATAATAAAAATTTTAAATAGCAACACTTATTATCTTGTAAGCATTCACTTGAGCAGCAGTTTATAATCCTCTGAAAAGTTTCGATGACAAAAGTGTAGACCGGAGTGGGGTTGACTTGGTGAAAGAGGTGGGTTGGGAGTGGAAAAACGCAGAGGCCACCCTCACTATTCTGCCACCCTAGGCTAAGTTGCCTCCATGGATGTGTTAGCCCTGCTCACACCCAAATGCTGTGTTCACACCAAAAGCGGAACGTGCAGATAAATCACGATATTCGCACGTAAATGGAAGCAAAACATTTTGAGTTTACTTGCTTCATTTGTGCAACAAATTTACTTCACAATAGCCAAGTATTCGGGTCATGGGCAGGGCTTCTGTCTGCCTGGTGACTCTAGCTAGCTAACATGGGTTTTATTGAGAGAGTAGCTGTGCTTTAAAAAGACTGATAAACAACGTAAATTCGTTCGTGGTCATATTTGAGACCACTAAAACCTGATTTCAGAGGTGCATCCAGCTCTGTGAGTTCATCAACTCCTCCAGAAACTATACCTAGATGATGGAGGCTTTCAGGGGTACTTCAGACTGAGCCGAACTGTGTTTGACGAGCTGTTGTCGGCAGGAGGATTTCCCCTCGGGACACCAACAACAGGCACTACGTCACAATCATGCCCCTACAAGAGCAAGCTCCTAATTGGTTTACGTGGTGCGAATGTACGCTTAAGTACAGATTTTCCAACTTAAGCGATTCGAGCGAAACGCTTAACTCGCGTCACTTCATTTGTGAGAATGAGGTGGCGTGAATGACGTGATTTGCACGAATGAAGCGGCGCGAGTTGAGTGTTGAGCTTGCTCTTATAGGGGTGTGAATATGACATAGTGCTTGCTGTTGGTGTCCAGAGGGGAAATCCTCTTGCCGACACCAAACAACAGTTCATCGGACAACAGTTCAACGTGTTTAATAGCGTTGAAGGATGTCTACTTGCGTCTTCGCATTGACTTAACATGTAAATGACTGACGCTTGACCATTCATCTGCGTCTGGTGTAAATGCAGCCATTTCTTCCAAGACGTGTGCTCAGCAGCCACATTTTAATAAAACTATAGGAATTCATACCAAAACTTCCAACCAAACCTTTGGGTTCGAACAAAACGGTGTTCAGTCAATAAACACGATACGGTTTTTATGGCCCAGCCCTATATCAGAATGTTGAAAAGCAGCAGCTATTGACATCCATGGCTAACAATGGATGTCAATGGCTGCTGCTTTCCAACATTCTTCAGCTTGTCTTCAATTGTGTTGAACTAAACACAAGTGGTGGATGAGTAAATGATTGCAGAACTTTCATTTTTGGGTGAAAAGACCCTTTAACAGATGTTTAATCAATGTAATCATTTCTGTTGTTGTTAGTAAGAAAACATACACCCCATCTTTTATCTAAATGCAGCTCTCCACAATTTGGGCAGTGTTGGGATGCTAAATCCCAACTAAAGTTATTGAATTAAGAACAAAAACAACTTTTCTGTGAATATACTGGGGCTTTAAGATGAAAGTATAAACACACAACAGACAAAAACAGACAATGTGATGTCAGTTTATGGAAAAGTGATGCATCAGAACTTCTCCAGGCTACCAATATTTTGATTATTATTTCTTAATATTATGATTTCTGATAATGTTTTCAGTATTTACAAACACACTAAAAGGAAAAGCAGCCCTGCGGGTACAAATCTAGGCTTGTACATTAAAGATTCAAATCCCAAAGCGGCTGATTCACACATAAGCAAAAAATACAACCTTTGAACTCGTTTTATGACTCTGTTTATAAGGTGTAAACAACATGAAGTCAATTGAGTGCTCAACATCACAAGCCTGATCTCTGTGCATCATCGTCCCATTAGTAACTCATTCTTCTCCATTTCTCACACCACTGATCATGCTGTTGGTTACCTGTTTTGGTAGCTGTAATATGTGCCGTCCCGGGAGATTGTACAGAGCTGTTTGCCATAGCAGCAAAGCGTCTGAGGTGAAAACTCATACTGTGAAGACAAAGAAAAAGCAATTCTGTTAAATACAAATATTGCCATATTACTGAATATTAATAGAAGTACTTTCACACTTTTAGTTTATTTATTATGTTATGTTAAGAAAATGTAAATTTTTCCTAAAATATACTCAAGCCCCAGTCAGATTGCACAATTTTGGCACGATTTCTTTGACGTAGGGTGTCATGGGGATTCGTAAATGACAAATGGGCGTCGTGACACAAGATTCAATCGTTTCTTCTTGAGTAATGTGGCATAGTTCACAACAACCGATACCATGCATGCGATGCCTCACGACACCATCGCAGAAAGTCTAGCATGTTTAATTTCAGGGTATATGCAGGAATCCTAAAGGTAATTTCAATACCTTTTTAAGACTTTTTAAAGACCTTCTCATCATATTTTAAGACCTCATCGCCACAAGTTCTAATCAGTATCCTTTAACTTAGTAAACAGTTGTGGTTAAATAAATCAATGGAGCACAACCATGCAACAGAACTCAGATAAGCTTGGAAAAAACAAAGAATAAATTACGCGGTTGCTTTCAGCGACAGGCTTCAGCCACTATTTAAACTCGTCTTTCGTCAACCAGAAGTACGCAAACCTACCATTTTGTTGCCAGTTTCGCTCTATAGTTTCACTACATGTGGAGAGCGTCACATCACCTTCCTGCGTTTGTCTCAAATTACGTGACATCATGCTGACGAAGGAGCTTGACCAAATGTGCCCCGGCCCAAACAAAACACGTGGATCAAGAATGTCGATGCTTATATTAGGAGGATATGATTAACAAACAGAACAAAACTTAAGACCTTGTAAAAACGCGACTAAGACTTTAACACATTTTAAAGGCCATAGATTCATAAATTTTTAATACTTTTTAAGACTCCACGGACACACTGAACTTTTTCTCATTCTTCATGATGAGTTCCATCATGTGGATGACACTGTGCAATAAGAGCACATAATATCTCAGTTATGGGTGGGTCATGGGTCGATTCTATTCAATTGATCTTTATTTCTAAATCAAATCCATCAATACGTGGATGAGATCAATCATTGGTTGTGCAAACTTTAGCTACATTTTCTTAAATATTAAGGTGTTAAAGCAATTTTATTTGACAGACTGGCACAAATATGCAGACATCTATATTCTAACAAGGAGTTTCTGAGTTCTCTCATCATTCCAACAGGATTTGTTCTTTCAAGGTAATCTGGGAACATGTTCAGTGCTGTTAATACATTGCAAAAGCATTTCCTGCTTATTCAAATTTGTCATTAATAGTGAAAACAGTTTAATATAAGCTTCTCTGAAACTGAATATTTCACTTTCATTTTATTCAGGCTCGATTATTATTTTATTTAACAAAGCAACACAAATCTCACAACAATTTGTGTTTTGGTGCATATAGCGGACTTGTTTTGAAGAGCTTCACCTTAAATGTCATTCTTTATTCTTGTTTATAGATAACTGAGCAACAAAAGATACATTAAAATCAAGATAAAAAACATAGCAAACGAAATTAGTTTCAAAAAGATATATTTTCCAAGAAAAATATACGAATTATATTTTAGTTAATTTTTAATATGTCATTATTTAAAAGATTTTGTCTTGAACATCTGATTTTTCCTTGCTGCTGCTTATTTGCTTTCATTTTCCCGTCTCACTCGCGGCAAGTTCAGGCGAGGGTGTTTAATAAGAAACCCATGGCAGGAAAACATACATTTAGTTTTCAAAGAAAATATCTTAATATTAAAAAAAGAATCATAAGTTTGATCCTATCCATGTTCTAATGACTGCACTTAAATTATAAGGCCTAGTTGTCTGCAAGCATCATAAGATAAAAAAAATAAAATAATTGAGATAATAAATATTGTTCTAGCAACACTTGTGACTGCTTTGGGAAATAATGCTTGTTGTAGACATCAAGGGGTAATTGATTGTGAAGAAACGTGTAGTCTGGCATATTTGTTACCCAAGACAAGTGAAGATTTTATCAAGAAAGGGAAAAAAAATTAATAAATAAATGTAAAAAAAAATCTGACATTCGTGACTTTCGGAACAGACAATAAAATCGTGTGATCTGAACAGGGCTTAAGACAAACTAACATATTTTTATGAGTTGCACATCAGCATTTAAATGTTACATATATTTATGTTGTTACCTCAATTATTTTAAAAAAAAAACAAGCATTTAAAAAACAACAAAATGCTTTTGCAGTTTATTCAAAATGTAATAATGAAGAACATCAAGCCAAGTGTGGTTTTATTTTTATTTAAGTTTTATTTCTTTTAAATTTGTTATAAAATTAACTGTTTGAATGCTCCAATGTTTTGTTTTAAACAAGAGTAAATTAAAAAATTATTATAATTACTTTCAGATAGCCAATTTAAATTATATATTAACTGAATAGAGCATGTACTAAAAATCATTCTTATTAGTTGCCACACAAAATACAGTAGGTATATCACCCAAATCTAATATTTACAATGTATTGTTATCTTTATTGCAAATTACCAAATGCATTTGAACAGTTTTACTTTAAAAACAATACTAATGAACTTAAGAGTCCCATTATGCCACTTTTTAAATGTAAAATAAGTCTCCGATGTCCCTAGAGTGTCAATTTTCAGCTAAAAATACCGCACAGATGACGTTTTATAACTCTTTGAAACTGACCCTTTCAGGCTTTGATTCTAATTGTGCTGTTTTGGTGACTGTTGCTTTAAATTCAAATGAGATTATGCTCTTTATAAAAGAGGGCGGAGCTAAAGATGCCCGTGTGTCATCATAGTGTCTGATTCAAAACTAGTTCTATGCTAATGAGGGAGGGATCATCGATAATGGGTGGGGCTTCAGCCTCTAATGACATGTACAATCAAATGTCAATCAAAGCGTTTCGGCAAACTTTTTTTTTATCGAGTGTGATTATAAAAAAAATACAATTCATTAATTAATAATATATATTTTTTTATATTTACACACTTTTTGCCACACGACTGTGTTTAAACCACCTAGAAAATTAATGTTTGCATAATAGGTCCCCTTTAACGCTAAACAGTTCGATAGCAAGGTGTTTGAGCTCATTTTGAAGCATTTCAGCTATAAGCTAACCCACTTTATCCTGTATGGAGAATCTTACCTTGCGTCCACAGCAGTATCCCAGACCCTGCATGACCGGGTCGATCTCCTGCTCAAACACCTCAGCCAGCTTAGAGCAGTACTTGTATACTCGCGATGTTTTGCGGTTGTATAGCCAGGCGTTGTTGAACATCAGCCAGATGTCGTCCACGTACTGCCAGGGCTCCTGGTACTGCCCGGTGTCCAACTTCCTCTTAATGGTGGAAAGGTCAATCGGGTTCTTCACAATGTCAAAATAGTCCTGAAAAAGCAAGACCGATTTAATACATTTCATTATTTTGAAAAAGAGATCCACAAAATATTAGCTGAATGATATATAGGTGGTGGAATTTACCGGGATGCCCAGTAAATTTGGGTCGACTGGCTGGCGAAATGGCAAGGATTCTGGGTCCTGGCGATACAGAGCTTCCAAGGTAGGCATTAGCGCTTGTCTGAGCTCCTCCGGTTTGAAAACTGCAACAAATTGTGATGTTAAATGGCTAATCAAGTCATCTATACATACAGTGGGGGAAAAAAGTATTGTACACGTCACCATTTTTCTTAAAAAACATAATTCTAAAGGTGCTGTTGACTTTGAATTATCACCAGATATTTGTAACAACCAAAGAAATCCACATATATGCAAAGAAAACAATATTAATTCGTTAACAAAATGACGTTACGCATAATAAAACGAAATGACGCAGAGAAAATGTATTGAACACATGAATAAAGGAAGGTGTAGAAAGACATGGAAAGCCCAGACAGCAGCTGAAATCTCTTAGTTCTTCAGCATCCCTCCGCCCTTCCTCAGTGTTAATGAATATCAGCTGCTTCAGTACAACCTCTACATTAGCAGGATGATGAAGATGAACCCAGAGTGGACATTTCAGCAAGACAATGATCTAAAACACACCCAAGCAAATGCTCAAACCCATGTCAACAGCTCCTTTAGAAATATTATTCCCTGGAAAAAAAACAGGACGTGTTCAATACTTATTTCCCCCACTGTATACTGTTAAATGTAGTTCAGGGTTAAGCTTTTACTTTTCTTTCGTGACTGAGCAGACTGGTTGGCTGGAGTGGAGCTGTTAGTACTGGACACTTCTTCTTCTTTCGGCTCAGTCTTTGTCTCCGGTTTCTTGTCCTCAGTCTCCATCGGTTCCTGTTTGGGCTCTACAGTCTCCGGCTGCTCCTTCACCTGTGGAGGCTTGACATCTTCATCCTAATGAATGATAAGGATCACAGTTAGTTGGTGTGGTTTTGAAAGCATCCGTGAGTTGAAATTTAGCACAAAAAAAAGGCATTTAAGTTACTTTTTCAAATCATATCCCATGTACAAGTCGACATGATGACAATATATATAAAAAAAGTTTACATATTATTGATGAGGAGTTCTGAAGGAAGCTGATATAAATCTGATCCATATAACTTGTATCACCTGTTATTAGAGTTGTCACGTCACTGGAATTTGAAAACAATCAGTACTGGAATTTTAAAAAGATCCATTTCCCACTAACATTGAGCCGTGAAGGTCAGTCGATTCATCACCGGACCGCTCTTATGTCAGCTTATAAAAAGACCAGCTTATCTTTGCATCTTTAAAACACTCCAGTGTCCCTGTATCTGTGGTTACACTCAGTAAACAGTGGTGAGTTCACTGAACTGATGACGTTCACGGGCAATCACAGTCATTTCTGTTGAGCACATGAACACTATGGCACATGAATCACCGCTGTTTAAGAACAGGCTCAAAAGTTAGCGGGAAATGAACGTTTATATAACTTCAGTACAGATTGTTACCGAATTTCAGTATCGTGACAACACCACTTGCTATTAATTTGCCATTGTTTTAATACCTTTATAATTTTAAATTAATTTTTACCTTTATAATTAATGTACTAATTTTCATTAGTACGCTAAAATTTTCTTAAAAAGCTAAAAAGGCAGTATTACAAAAACCCAATAATAATAATAAAAAATAAATAAATGAATAAAAAAAAAAAATATATATATATATATATATATATATATATATATATATATATATATATATATATATATATATATATATATATATATATATATATATATATATATATAATAGACAACCTAAAGTATCATTCAAACATAGTATGGTATTTAGGCTTGATAATTTCTTTTACTTCAAAGAAATGCAGCCTTGGTGAGAATAGGAGGCTTTTTAAATCAAAATGCAGTAACAACAATAAACTATCATTTATACTTACTGTTTGAAATATATATATTTTTTATATTGCCGTTTTTGGATTATTTGCTTATTAATTACCAAACTTATGGCTATTTCATGGCAAGATCAATATACATAAAAACATTATATGACAAAAACAACGACATATTTTAATAAGAGATGATACAGAAAACAAATATATATAGATAAAAAAGGATAAGCAATTTTTGATTGTGAAAGCTGATTTTTTACATTAATTATCTTGTTCATATGAAGTCATTCATTCTTTGTTGAGTTGTGTTAATTGGTTGATACATTTTTTATTTTTGCTATTTTCTGCAATAAAACATTTTTAAAACAATTATGAAGTTAGTTATATGAATAATATCAATAAAAATAATAATTTAATTAGACATAACACAAATTTTGAAAAATCATAATAAAAACAATCAAACTAAAATAGCATAAAATAATTACATTTTAAAGAGCCAATGTGACATTTTCAAATAAGCTTTCTTATTTATATTATTATTAATTAATTCAAAATAACAATTCAATTAGAAATGATAACAATTTGGTATCAAAGTAATCATAAAAAATCATAATAAACAAAAATGAAATAAAATAAATACATTTTAAAGGGGTACAGCAATACTGTTAAATAAGGTTTCTTATTATGTAGTCATATTAATAATAATTATGACTAAAAAATTAAAATCCATTTGAAATAATACAATTTGGAATAATCAATCATATTAAAATCATAATCCTAAACAAAAATAGCATAAAATCATTACATTTTAATGGGGTAATGTCATGTTTTTAAATAAGGTTTCTTATTATTTAGTTATAGTAATAATAATAATTATGAATAAAAATTATAATTTAATTAGAAATAATTCAATTTGGAATAAGTAATCTTAAAAAAATCATAATAAACAAAAATAAAATAAACATTTTAAAGGGGTACTGTAATACTATCAACCTAAGTTTCTTATTATTTTGTTATATTAATATTGAATATAATTATGAATAAAAAAATAATAATTCAATTAGAAATAATGACATTTAGAATAAGAAATCTCAATAAAATAATTATCACAAACAAAAACAAAATAAAACAAATATATTTCAAAGGGGTAATGTAACACTTTCAAATTAGTGTTTAAGTATCAAGTTATATTAATTATAATTTAACAAATAAAAAAATAATAACTCCATTAGAAACAATTTGGAATAAATAATCATAATAAACAAAACAAAAAAATCTAATAAATTCATTTTAAAGAGGTAATGTAATACTTTCGAATAAGATTTCTTGTTATTTACTATAATAATTATAAATAAAAATAATAAACCTATTAGAAATAATACAATTTGGAATAAGTAATCATAATAAATTCCTAATAAACAAAAAAGTAATGAAATAATTATATTTTAAAGAGGTCTAATATGGTTTCTTAATTAGTTCTATTAATAAAAATTATGTTTAAAAAATAATAATTCAATTATAAATAATAACATTTGGAAAAAGTAACCATAATAAAATCATAAACTAAATACATACATTGCAAATACAGTGTTTCTCAACCATGTTCCTAGAGGAGCACCAGCTCTGCACATTTTCCAGTCTCCTTAACCAAACACACCTGATTCACAGACAGACAAGGGAGACATCCAAAACATGCAGTGCTTGTGGTCCTCAAGGAACGTGGTTGAGAAACACTGATATAATGCATTCAAAATAAGGTCAGGAACTCCTAAACCATTTGTAGGCTGACTGTAAATTTCACTTCAGCCCCGTCACACACACCTCCATCTTAATATCGGGCCGTTTTTTCCCAGACTCCACTTCCTGCTCGTCTTCTTGATGCTCGATTTTGGGCTCGGCAGCAGGATAGTCAGGCAAGGCCTGCTGGGAGTGTGTCTCAGCCACAGAAGCAGGCGTGGGGACTCTATTATCAACACTGGGAGCCATCTGAGAGAGCTAACACACACACACACACACACACAAACACACAGCAGATAAGTTAAAAAGCATCATCGCATAACAACCTCAAAGCTGTTTCTGCTGGCGATCCTCACCGGAGTGCTTGGCTGCTGCGCTTGCACAGAGGTGGGCTGCTGCATCTGCATGGGGGGCTCAGGCTGGGACTGCAAGGGTGTGTGCGGCTGGGACGGGGCAGGGGAGGAGCCCAGGACAGAGGGAGGACGGGGCAGGCCGCTGGGGATGTGGGTGGGCGTGACGTGGCCCCCGACGGAGGCTGGCGTGGAGGGCTGGGTCTGGAGTGACTGCAGGCTGGCAGCGGCTGACGGGGTGGAGGCGGAGGGCGGAGGAGGGGTGGAGCACAGGGCGGACGGCGGGCCCAGAGAGCCCACAGCGTTCAGGGTCAGGTTAGCGTTCTGCTGCTGCTGCTAGAGGGGGAGAGACGGAGCGCAGAGCCACTCAGATACAGCCAAACTACTGCGGATACATTTAGAAGAGGAAGGACAAATCCCATTCATTTTACCCATAGAAGAACTGATTATTAAAGCAGCGTCTCTGCAGATATCATAATGTCAAATTTAAGACCTTTTAAAGATCATTAAGTATTAAATTTAAGACCTATATCGCAATATCAAAAACACGCGAGAGAAAATGTAAAAGCACAAAATTAGGGGTAAAATAAAGTTATTTAAATTGAACAGTAGTAAAGTCAGGTTAAATGCACCCCTGACGAAACAGATTAAGGCTTTTATACTTGACACATTCACCATTGAGATATATTTTTTTAAATGACAGGGGTCGGTCCAAAAAAACAGAAAGTAAAATCAGACGAATAAAAAGATAATCATTATCATTGAAGATGTTTTTGGGGGCCTCTTTTTTGTTTTAACAAACTTATCCCTCAGAGTTTTTCCCAAAGTTTTACAAAAACTTTTCTCCTTTCCCATGGCTGTTGCCATTTCTAGCAAATAATTATTGGCCATTCTGGCAAGCAGAATTGTAACTGTGATAGAAAATAGGTAAAAACTTGATTAGGTATTATAGCTTACTGTACTATTTACTCTTCAAATAAATCCCATTTTATCATTAAAATAAAGTGAACTAGTGTCTGCTAGTGTCTGAGAACAGCTAACTATGCTGTTCTCACGGGTGGGAACTGATATTGCATACGTCATGTTAATAGCAATACCGGTCTTTTCATGAGTAGCGATATTAATTTACTCAGTGCAAGCCCGTTTGCCATGGTGTACGTGGTGTTAAATTTGACATATAGCTGCCACTTGCCCAGCGGACAGCATCTGGCAATTTTCCGCTTGTTAAGTGTGACGTCGGCGGAGCGGCTTCCGGGTCCAAGCGCTCTATTCAACTGTATGGGGAGATTCATGAAATGGTAATGATAAACGTTTACAAAGCGATTTAATACTTTCGAAAGTCACGATCGCAGTATATATGTCCATGCCTAATATCCAATGGCCAGAAAGTGATTATTTTTTTATAAATTGTTAAAATGTTGGTATTTGTTATGTAGCAAGCCCAGAGATTGTTGTGTACACTATGACTTTATGTAAAAGTAACTTTAATGTGTGATAGGAATAAAAAGTGATCATAAACGAATGATTTCTCCACTCAATTGAATGGCGGCTTGGACCCGGAAACAGTATTACATACGTCACAAACACGTCACCACTTAACAAGTGGATATGAAGGATTAAACAGAAGCTCTCGTGCTAGATGTGGCAAACAGTTACCTGAAAATTCCATCCCGCAGACTTTACATGCGCAGTCATGAATAATTAAGAAGCCGGCTCTTCTCATAAGATAAGAAAACTCCGCTATGAATAATGAGAAACTGATGCTTCATCTTTGCACTTGCAGTTTTGCGCCGATTTTGATCCCGCCCCAAAAATCATTTTAAACCCGGAAGCTGAAATAAGCTAACAGCTCAAAATTATTTAGTTTTCCCACAATTAAAGCAAACAGGTGCTAACATTGTCTTAACTGATGCTGAACACACACAAATCTGCCCCTATGTACAAAATGAATGGGGAAAATATATATAAAAAAAAAATTAAAATAAAAAAAGTAAATGGGCACTACTGCACAGTGTTATCAGCACTAAAATGTTTTGACACACTGGTAGCACTACGCCAAAAGAAAGCCCGAAGTTTGTGACTCCTTACCTGTTGGACAGTCTGTCCTGACTGCTGGGCCAGGTTTACATTCACATTCATGCCCCCGGCCGAGGCTGGGAACGGTGTCTGGTTCATGAACTGGTTCTGGTTGGGTGTCTGGCCCACCATGTTATTAGCATGTCCTCCCATCATGGCTTGAGCTTGCGGCATTCTGGAAGGAGACATAACCATCTGCAAAAAAAAAAACAAAGAAGCTGTAATTGAGTCCAAGAATGAATGAATGAATGAATGAATGAATGAATGAATCTATCTATCTATCTATCTATCTATCTATCTATCTATCTATCTATCTATCTATCTATCTATCTATCTATCTATCTATCTATCTATCTATCTATCTATCTATCTATCTATCTATCTATCTATCATATTTTTATTTATATCGTTACATTTATTCATTTATTTGTTTATGTTTATGTAATATTGTTTTTTATAATATGTTATATTTGTTTATCCATTATTTATTTATTTGTTTATGTTATATTTTTATGTTTATATTATGTTATATCCATTTATTTATTCGTTATTTATTTATTTAATTATTTAGGTTTATGTTATTTTTTATATTATGTTAAATCTATTTATATATTCATATTTTATGTATTTATTTATTTATGATTATATTATACTTTTATGTTTATATTATGTTACGCTAAGTCTATTTTCTATGCATTTATTTAATTATTCATTAATTTTTTTATTTTTATGTTTATAATATGTTATATGTATTTATTGATTATTTATTAATTAATAAATTTATTTGTTCATGTTACATTTTTATGTTTATACTATGTTATATCAATTTATTTATTTATTATTTATGTTTATGTAATATATATATATATATATATATATATATATATATATATATATATATATATATATATAGTTATTTATTAATTAATTTATGTATGATTATGTTATACTTTTGTTTATATTATGTTTTTTCATTTTTTTATTTGTGTATGTTCTAATGCCATATCAGCAGTATAGGCTATATTGATGGCAACATGTGTAATAAATATTTTATATATAATTTACAATTATAACTGAAACAGCAAAATTTGCTTGTCATGATTCTCTGATTAACAGAGACTTAAAAATCATGGGTAATGCACTTTCCCACCAAAACTATTAAATGATTATTTATAATGTAAGTTTAAATAAATAATGCAAGCAGATGACTTTAATAAAGTGTGAATAACCAGTTATGAAAATTTGTTCACAACAGGTCACTTAAAAAATTATGTTATTGTAAAAAAAGAAAGCCAAGTTTGTTTTTGTTGCTGTGCTTTTGTTAAAAAATGAATATAGTTTTCCAACATCAATGCAAAATCAGTTTTCCCTCACGTTGACTTAATTGTACCAAATAAATACCAGGCAAGGTTATTTATATAGCACATTTCATACTCAAAGTGCAACCAATGTGTAAACAAGAATAAACCAAACATAAAATACAAGAGTTCAAATGCAAAAAAAAGTGTCATATGTTAATTTTCTACTAAAATGAACATTTTTCTTAGCTTCATAAATAAAATAAAAAAACAAGGAATAGAAATGATTAAAAACAGATTAAAATGTGTTAAAACAGGTTATAAAAAAAGAAAAAGAAAAATACATAACACTGAGATCTGTGGAAATCGGTAGTTTTCTGGATTTGTTTCAGATGTTGACTAGTTTTATCTGACTGCGGAGAAAAGCTCACCGGTGGAACGTTCCCCATGCCCATCTGAGGGTTGTGGGTCATAGGTGATGCAGCCCGAGGAGCTCCCACCTGCGACTGGGACATCTGCACATTCTGCATGGTCACGGGGTTGAACTGGCCCATCCCTGCCGAACATGATGGAAAAAACACGTTAAAAAGGCAACGAGCTTTAATGTTCAATTGGAGATTAAAGCTTTTGAGCGATTCCTGCGTTTCCGGTAGGACCAGCCTGACCGCTTTCATTCTTCCCGAGTCAACATGAAACTGCAACCACAACCTACTTTCTGTATTGCAGTAACCGTTACATTAAGGACGACCAACATTTGTGTTCAACTTAAGCTAAATTTCTAAAAGTCCAGAGAGTATTAGACGTGTGCAAATGACCCGAAATGTGTTGTATTTGTAATAAAGGGCAATTTTGTTTTAATGTTCACTTTAATACGAACAAAATCCCAACAATGTGAACTATTTATTTTATTCATTAATTTATTTATTCATTCATGCTTTAATGCCAAATCAGCAGCATTGGCTATACTGATGGCAACACTTTAGTAAATACTCAATATATTTGTTTGTTTGTTTATTTATTTACACATCAGCAATATATGGCTATTTCATGGCAAGATTAATATAGATAAAAACATATAACATACTAATAACTTCAATAACAACATCATATTTCAATAAGAGTTGATGCAAATTAAATAAACAGATTTTTTTTTTTCAGTTAAACTTAAATAACTTCATTTTTTTGTTTCTATCAAGTTGTTAGAGTGGCTCGCTGTAGTATTGGTAGCCTAGCAACCAACTGTAAACAAAGCAAGCATAACAGAGTCATGTGGCTTCCTCTGCGAAAGGGTTTATTCTGCAAATGAATCTCCCTAAAACCACCTGAGGCGAGTGCAAAAATTTTAATTTTAAATACTCAATGTTTAATTTACAATCATAACAGTTTCTTAATCATTCGTTGTACAAAAAATACACAGATAACATGGTATGTGCAAATGACAGGAAATATGTGTTGTATTTGTAATAAAGGGCAATTTTGTTTTTAATGTTCCCTTTAATGCGAGGAAAATCCCAAAAATGCCGACTATTTATTTATTTATGTTTAAATGCCATATCAGCAACATTGGTTATATTGATGGTAACACTTATAGTAAATACTCAATATATAATGTACAATCAGAACTGTTTCTTTATCATTCATTGTACAAAAAATATATATAAATAAAAACAACACTGATTGTAGGAAAGTGTGTGCAAATGACCAGAAATATGTGTTAGATTTGTAATAGAGGGCAATTTTGTTTTTAATGTTTACTTAAATACAAACAAATGCAACAATGCTGACTATTTATTGATGTTTTAATGCCATAATATGAGCAAAATATTGCAGAATGAACATCTACATCAACAAAATGTGGTAAAAAAAAAAATAAAGTCAAGAAATTACAGACATGTTGAAAAATATAAGCAATGTTTTGCAGTCAATAGGTCTTTTAGGGTGAAAAATAGCTACTATTTAGCAGGAATGTTTTTAAATTGACCAAAAGTATCTGTAAAAGCAATGTTGTTACCATATATTTCAATTTTAAATATAATATAATACAATAAAATATAGTATAATATAATATAATACAATATAATATAGTATAATATATCATAATATAATATAATAAAATATTATATAGTATAACATAATATAGTATAAATATAATATAGTATAATGTAATATAATACTATATATTATAATATAGTGTAATATAATATATTTATAATAAAATATTATATAATATAGTATAATAAAATATATCATATCATAGTATAATATAATGTAATATAATATATTTATAATATAATATAATACATCATAGTATAGTATAATATATCATACTATAATATAATATATTATAATAAAATAATATATAGTATAATATAATATATTTATAATATAATATAGTATAATAAAATTTATCATAGTATAGTATAGTATAGTATAATATATCATAGTATAATATAATATAATATAACAATATAATATAATAAAGAAAAAATATTCTGGAGCATCAAATCAAATAATTGATGATTTCTGCAGGATCGTGTGACAGTGAAAACTCTGCATTTCATCAACAAAATAAACATCTTTAAATATATTAATGCTCAATATTACATTATTTTTATCAAAAGGGACTTTTAAATCTTACCAGACTCAAACTTTAATACATAAACTAAACGTTTTCAATGTAAAACAATGTAAAAACTCTGCCCTTCCAGAGATTATTAGAAAGATGAAGTGTGCGCAAATGACCAGAAATGTGTGCTACATTTCCAATTTAGTCTACAACAACAAAAGTGGTTAAGAACACATATAAAGTAAGCAATGTTTTGCAGTCAATAGCTTTTTTAGAGGGATAAATAAATACTATTGGCAAGAATATTTTACAAATGGTCTCTAAAGCATCTGTAAAGGCAATGTTGTCATCAGATAATAACATTTTTATTTTGATAATAGATAATAACTTATAATAATATTTGATAATAGATAATAACTTTTTTACTTTGATAATAATAACAAAAATATATAATTGATGATTTCTGCAGGATCATGTGATGGTGAATAATGTAGTAATGATGCTGAAAATTCAGTATTTCATCAACAGAATGAATTCAAAAAGACACTTTTAACTCTAATAATACTCAATATTACTTTGTTTTCATCAATATCATAAGGGACGTCTTTCAAAAATCGTACCAATCCCAAATTTTACCATGTAAACCTAAAACTTCATTATGAATCAGTGTACAACAAGAAAACACACACATACCTTGAGGAACCTGCATCCGGGCCATCAACTGATTTGGCACATTGGACATGGAGACAGGTCCATCTGAGGAAATGAGGCATATTTTGAGCAGCTACATCTATTTAGAAACAACAGTCAGCAATAAATACTGAACGGCTACTAACTTGGTGGCCGGATGGCTTGTGCAGGCCCCATAGGGTTAGGCTGAGGAAGGCCAGGCTGCTGAGGACCCTGAGCGCCCATCTGCGGCTTCGACAGCCTGGACTTTCTCTTCTCCTCCAGCTCCTTCTGGATCTTATAGATCTTCTCAGCCAGAAAGTGATAATACTCATCCTGAACACAAGAAGGAGATTTTGTTTGAGTGCTGAATTGCATGATGCCACGATCAGATGTCAAGCTTTTCCACAGTGGTCAATATGTAAAGCATTTATTTTGTTATTGAAAGAAAAGGCTCATCTAAATGTCACAGCAGGATAGATGTTGTTGTTTTTTAGCAGTACAGCAAAATTACACAAACTTTCGTATTTAAGTTGGACTGAGATAAATGCCACTTTAAACGCTTTAAAAATTATTTTTTAAAGTCCATATCTAACCTGATCTGTCGAAATTAGTCGGAAGTTGCACTGTTCTATTTTAACATACAGGCCAATAATGTGAATTATTATTATTTTTTTATTATTAATAAAAGCACTTTTCATTGCTTCTACCTCAAACTTCAGTCGTTTGCAGTTCCCGCGATCACAAAAGCCCCAATCTCAACTAGTGCGCCGCAAAAGCGTGAGCACGTTGCGTAGTGTGCACGTCCCTCCATTGAAAATAATGTCATAGTCAGTCCAGTGTGTGTTGTTATTAGTCTGATTGTGCAAAATAGCACACAGTTAGCATAACTTTGTTTAGTTGCTGTAGTTTCTCACGTGTAGAAACACGGCGTTGAAAGGCCTTTACGATTAATTAACCGTGATGGATTAAAGCGTTACGTTGCATCCCTAATTACAAATAGTTTTTAAATATATTTAAACATTTTAATAGAATTGCTGTGCTGTGAAGTAAAATCTAAAACTGTATGGAAAGCATCGCCCAATGCACAGAGTTATCAAATTAAACCGAATCCATGCATGATAATCGTAACCGAACCGTGAGACCAGTGTAGTTCACATCTTTACCAAACATGGTGAATAAAACCAATCAAAAAGCTTAGAAATATACACAAATGTGGATTATTTGTCAAAGGGAATGTTTCGACTGACATGCACACAATTGGCCGTCCTCTCGTCAGACGTAGCAGAGTTTTGTGTAAACAAGCTAGCAGATCACTTCAGAAAGACTCAATACTGTGTAAATCTTTGGATAAGCACCTTTTAAAATATTCATTCAAATAATGCTTAAACATAATTTCAGCCTGGTTTAATAGCATTTGTATATACAAATGTACAAATTAAGGTGTAAAATAAATAGTTTATCCCTTTACATGCAATGGATTTTGAAGCATAACAGCAAAAAATGGGTAAAAAAAAAAAAAACTCTCGCAATTTTGGAACTGGAAAAAGACAAACAGGCAACCATAATTCAAATGGGCAAATTTAAATAGATTATTATAACCCTTTACATGGCCGTTCACATATCACGTCTAAAAACGTGCAGAAAGCTTGAGGTGTGTTGCTGTGTAAGACAGGGTATCTGCACATTTTTTAACAGGAAACTTTTAAGACCTTTTTAAGTCCTCTTAAATGAAAATTTAAGACTTTACCTAAAAAAAATAAAAATAAAAAACAGGAAAATTGTGCCACCCCGGAGCCACGCTCAAGACAGATCAAAGGGACACGAAAACTTTTATACCAAGTGCTGATTGACCTTACAACGGTGCTGGTTTCGTCAGTTGACCAATGCCTGACGTGCAAGTCCAACTGTTTAGTTTTCGTTGCTGCGTTCATGGACTCATCGAACATTATGATGAAAGCATCCTTGTTTGCCCGTGAAATTAGTTCCTTCTTTAAGTATGGGGCAACATCAAATCGTGCTAAATATGCTGTTTCGTCCCTTCCACATGTAAACGTACTTTAGTCAGGGAACATTGCTTGAAAAACTAGATGGATGTCCTCATTTGAGGTGTACGAGTGGTGGCGGCGGCTTATGGTTTGAAATACCCACAGTATTTCGGCCTTAAGTGTAGCTACATTCGCAAAGCTGCTGAAGGCATTGCTTGAAGTGGACAGCCTTGAGGAAGGCTGAGAGGTCGAAGTGCTCGATGAGAACATACTTATGGGCAAACTACTTGCCTGCGACGACACATACTTGTTGTGCTTCTCTGCTTTCATGTGTGAATCGAGCGCTTTGTGGCCCCTTGTCCCCAGTTGTATCGTCTTTTTACATAAAGCACACCTCCCTTCATGATTACTGGCTGTTTTCTTCAGGCACCCCGATACTTTTCGTCCTCCAATCACTTGTCAAACAAACATTTGCCCATGCTATTTCGCAAAATGCTGTCCCCAAATGTTGCGCTGGTCAAATTGCAGTAGAAAAAAAATAAAAATGACGAGTTGGATATGAAATTTAAGATCCCACATGAAATTGAAGACCTCCTTATGGAAAATTAGACATTTCTAGACATTTCAAAACTTTTACAGGACCCGCGGGGACCCTGTGAGAGTCTGAATGTAGCAGGAATGTTTGTGTGTCTTACCCTGCTGTTGGCAGACTCATACATGTCTCCCTCCACTTTCCGTGCATAAGCAACCAAATTCTCCATGCGTCTGTCTTTCAGTGCTGCAGGGTCAGGAGTCGGGAATATGGCTTGAACTCTGTAGGAGCATTAGGAGAACACACTGTGTAAAAAAAGCAGCATATGACAAAACACAATATTGATGTTTGATCTGTTGAACTCACAGCTTGTGCACTAGGTGATTCCTCAGGTCCTGAGTGACGTGCTCGTGCCAGGGTTTCTTCATGCCGGGCATCGACAGCGGCGCAGCAGTGGGCAGGTTCCCTGCGCCACCCATATTCGACCCGTCGGGCATCATCTGGCTGTGGGTGCGGGATAATAACATTAGAATATAAACCATGCTTGACATTTTTTGATCACCAGCCGCTGTTGATTACTAGCCACTCGCCATTTTCACTAGCCACACATTTGTTGTTGGAAAATACATTTTATTTGCATAAATTTGACATGCTAAAATGTCTTGATTTAGATTTTGTGTTATATCCACATGCCTCCATTTCACTTTTTGTGTGTGTTGTGTATGAGCATATGAGTTGAGGTCTCATTGTCGCATTGCAAATATTTTTTTTTATTTCACATGACTTTTTAGGGCTCAAAATTAAGGATTTACCAAATTTAACTCTGACCACACCGAAAATAAATGAATTAATATTTCTTAGCCACAAATTTTAAATAATGGGTCAAAACAAGCAAAATATAGCTGTGTACATGCACTTTTAATTCAACAAATCTTTTCTTTAAAAAAATAATTGACATTTAAAAATGATAATTGTCATGTATATCTAAAATATGCATCATCTGTCCTGGCTAAAGGTCCCAGATCACCAGTAAACTACACATAAATGGGGAGTTAATCTCATATTAAATCAATGTTATTGTAAAAAAAAAAAAAAATTATACCATATTAACAAAAATAAGTGCAAGCAAAAGAAAGCAGGTAAAAAAAATACAGTGAGTGACTAAAGCCCCTTTCACACATACAGACCTTTCCGGAAAATTACCGGCAATTTTCTAATTCCAAATGCCTCCAAAAATGCTTAAGTAGGTTTGGGTAAATTTGGAAACCCCACATCATTAGTGATATTATTTTTTTCCAAACACATACAATGTACTTTATATACACAATGCCAATCAGGGGTAAGATATATATATATATATATATATATATATATATATATATATATATATATATATATATATATATATATATATATATAATATATATATATATATATATATATATATATATATATATAATATATATAATTCCGTGCATTTAGATTCTCTCACACACATATTGTAAGCATGCCTTCTCTGCATTATATCCTGCAATGTGTTCAAACAGCCCTAACATTGATGGTATATTTTCACACAGTTGGTTTCATTTTCAAATATTATACAGCAGCTTAAGGGGTAAAGTCTAGTCTCTCGCTGCATTTCCTTTATACAAATTACAGAAATCAATGATTCTCGAGGTCAAAAAATAAGTATACCCTTACATCAAAACAAAATAAATGCCACAAAATTTGCAACAAATGTCGCAAAAACTCAACACAAAATCAATTTAGTCACAAATAAATCAGACTTTATTATTATAATTTTTTTGCAAAATCCTGTAGGGACTGACTGCTGTAAAATCACAACACACCGACTCAGACGCATGTTTCTGCAGTGTGACAGGTTAAAGGTGAAAGGGGGTGAATGATGAAAAAGACTCACTTGCTGCTGAGTGATGAGGGGAGAGAGGAATCAGTGTGGAGGTTCGTCTGATCGGCCATACCGTTACCACCGATGTTCATCTGGTTAGAGCCTGAAGATGTGGTGAGAAACCAGACAGGTGTTACACATGAATAAGCCACATGGGGGGCAGCATGAAGACCCAACGCATACTGACCACAGATTCAGTCAGATCATGCACAGACAATGATGCACTTCATTCAAGTCATCCATTCTATTTTGTCCAAAACACTGAAAATATTTCATAAACTGCTCTAAAAATGATGCTAAACTAATTCCCATGTACTTCTCTATATGACTGAAATACACAGTTGAAGGCAAAGTTATTACACCTCTTGTTAAAGTCAGGTCCTTAAAAAAAATCTTAAGTGTCAATTAATAAAGAGATTTTCTTTCAGCACATTTCTAAACATAATAGTTTTAACAATTAATTTCTAATAACTGATATCTTTGCCATGATGACCGGTGTTGTAGTCATTTTTTTAAAAAGTGCATTTTATTTCATTTAAACCAGAAGTGCCCAAACTCAAGCCCAGTTTACACTAGTGCGTTTTAGTTTTAAAATGGTGTTTTAGATCAAAAACGATCCGCGTCTACACTAGCGTTTCACCTAGCGTTTCTGAACATATCTCCGTCCACACTACACCACCAAAAATGTGACCATTCACGCACCCTGGGCATGCGCGCTCTAGTATAAACAGGAAGCATGTGTCTCACTCGGCATTTGGTTATTGTTAGTCAACAAACACCGGTTAACAATGAACGCAATGGCAAAGAAAGCAAGAGAGGTAGTTTTGTGGACAGACGACGAGGTCTAGTTGTTACTAAATGTAACATATGAATAACTGCACAATGGTGCCTAAAACAGACAATAGTGCAAACAACGCTCCCATTTCTGTGTCATTGTTGTTGTTTACAGTGAAGGCTGGTCTGCTGTCTTCCGGTAGCTTTAAAGCCATGTGTTATAGTCATGTGATAGGGGCTTGACGAATAAGGGAAGGATACGCAATGACACAAAAGCCCCAATCAGGTAGCGAATCTCAGCAGCCACACCTCCGTTTTCAGATGTCTCCGTTTTCCCCATCCATACTGAGACGGAGCAGCAGCATTTCAGAATGAAAACTGCCTCTCCAGCTTTTCTAAAACGCTCCGTTTTCGGCGCTCGAAAACTCCAGCATAGTGTGGACGGATAGTGTAACCATAGCAAAACTTATGCGTTTTCAAACTAAAACGCACTAGTGTAAACGGGGCCTCAGTCTTGGAGGGCCGGTGTCCTGCAGACTTTATCTCCAACTTGCCTCAACTCACTTGCACTGATATTTCCAGAAAGCCTAGAAAGAGCTTGATAAGCCAGCCCAGGTGTGTCTGATTGGGGTTGGAACTAAACTTTGTAGGACACCGGCCCTCCAGGACCGAGTTTGGGCACCCCTGGTTTAAACTACTCTTAGTGTTTTATTTTGTTCTTCAATTTGAATGTGAACATCATAAAGATGTTCATAAGATGTGAAAAATGGAACTTCGTGATAGATTTTTGATTTATGACAAATTTGAATATTGTTTGATTTTTATTTTATCTGAATGTTGATGTGCTTTTGTGAATTTAATTAAATTCCATTCAAGTTTTTTTTGTATAGCGCTTTTTGCAATAATTATGATTTCAAAGCAGCTTTACAAAATTAATATTACATTATAATCAGATTTAGTTAAAGCTAATCAAATATAAGTTATTATATACATGGTTAAACTGCAATTTAATTGCAATTCAAAGTTAGTGAATTACGTTTAATGATCAAGAGAATCGATTGAAAGCAAATGGAGTGAATTGCTCTTGAAAATTTCAGCCGGTCTCAACCAAAAAGCAGTATACAATATATAAAGTATATAATATATTTTACAGGATACTAGTATTTTTTTAAAGACTAAACTAGGGGTTAACAAGTTTAGGCAAATAAGTGTAATTATACAAGTTATTGGACAACATTGATCAGCTTCATAGCCAATCGGGAGAATAAATTATTTTGCAAGGGGGTTTACAATAATGACCTTAAAAATAGTTTTTAATTATTTTTAAAACTGGTTTAATTCCAGACAAACTAAAAAAAAAAAAGACTTTCTCCAGAAGAAAAAATATTACAGGAAACATAACTTGGAAAAAATTTTTAAAATACAAAATTTCACAGGAGGCAGAATAATTTTGCTTTCAACTGTTTTTGACAAAATGCATTTAGTAATTATATTTATGCAAGACTATATATAAATCAGGGCTGCACAATATATCAATTGTATATCGCAATAAGTGTATCCACAATAGTCACATCGCAGAATCAGAGTATTTATTAAAGATTAAATTGTATTATCTTAAAATAATTTATACAATGATGACCATGTTATTTCATGATTGACTGTTCATTTTCTGTACATAAATACGGTTGACTCTCCAGAAAACCATAAAGGACTGTTTATTTTTTATCTTTGCTGTTGTATTTATATAGGCTTGTAATGTATTATAATTTATATAAACGCTCCACACAGAATAAGACTTGATCATCCAAATCTATCTAAATTAATGAAATCTTTCCAAATAGAGCCGTTTAATTCACTGGCCACTTTATTAGGTACACCTGTCCAACTGCTCGTTTACGCAAATTTCTAATCAGCTGATCACATGGCAGCAGCTCAATGCATTACCATATAGACATGGTCAAGACAATCTGCTGCTAATCAAACCGAGCATCAGAATGGGGAAGAAAGGTGATTTAACTGACTTTGAACTGGGCATGGTTATTGGTGCCAGACAGTCTGAGTATTTCAGAAACTGCTGATCTACTGGGATCATCACGCACAACCATCTTTAGGGTTTACAGAGAATGGTCCGAAAAAGAGAAAATATTCAGTGAGTGGCAGTTCTGTGGTTGCAAATGTCTTGTTGATACTCAAATGACCTCCACAGTCACCAGATCTCAATCCAATAGAGCACCTTAGGGATGCGGTGAAACGGGAGATTTGGATCATGGATGTGCAGCTGACAAATCTGCTGCAACTGTGTGATGCTATCATGTCCATACGGACCAAAATTTCGGAGGAACATTTCCAGTACCTTGTTATATCTATGCCACGAAGTATTAAAGCAGTTCTGAAGGCAAAATTGGGTCCAACCCGGTACTAGTAAGGTGTACCTAATAAAGTGGCCATTGAGTGTTTATCGCAGAAAAAAAAAAAATCAAAATGTCAGATGCAGCCCTAATAAAGTAATTTGTATAGCTCGACAGCATGAAAGATGGAGGTTATAGAATGGCAGCAGCTTTCAAGGTTAATAATGAAAATGGATTAAAAAAAAATTCTGCTTTTCAGCCAACCACTAATAACAATTTGACATTTCCATGTGTTGATACCTAATGCGGCCATGGAGCGCATCTGCTGCGTCTGCGTGGGCTGCTGTCCTGCGACCTGTGTCTGTGCGGCGGGCTGATTCCCGTACGGGAGGCCCAGCGCTGCGTACGCCCTCTGCATGGAGCTGGGGTCGATGTGTGTGCCGCTGCTGATGGCGGGCGCCGCAGGCTGACTCGTGCCCACCTGCCCCAGCGGAGACTGCATGCCAGGATTCGGGGAGCTCAGCATCGCTGCAAATCACACACAGAAGACCTTCGGTCAATTCAGATATCCATGATTTAAATTAAAATATAAAGCCACTGCTGCTTCTTTAAAATCCCTTAAATTTTTAAAGAAAAACACATAAAATAAATTTTTACTCTTTAAAAAGCAGTGTTTCTCAACCACGTTCCAGGAGGACCACCAACTCTGCACATTTTCTATGTCTCCTTAAATAGACGCACCTGATTCAGATCATCAGCTCATTAGCAGAGACAGAAACGCCTGTAATGAGTGTGACAGACAATGGAGGCATGCAGTGCTGGTGGTCCTCCAGAAAAGTGGTTGAGAAACACTGCCTTAAAATACACAGGAAATCAAAACTAACCATATTTTGTTGACTCGCATTGCTAGTTTTGTGGTGAACAATTCAACTGTGCATGTCATTAAGAAAAAAAAAACTGTTTGCCCTCATGAACTTTAATTGAAATCTGAAAATGCACTTGTTTGTTTTCAGGTAGATTCTCAGGCTGCGCCCAAAATTGCCTACTACTCAGTATTACGGCATTTAAATTTAAACAAACTACTCGGCCGTCAGAAGAGTGCGCTCTGTACAGAAAGAATGAAACTCGCACGTACTACATCCACCATTTTGTCATGATCACATGACCTACCCGCATGAGTTGCATCGCTTCACTCCCATTCATGAATTCTGTCGTGGGACATCATGGGATAGCGTAGCGTACATGGAATGTGCACTTCAGAATCTCGCCAGAAGTAGGTAATCCGAATACTTCTTACATACCAATTTTCAAATTGTATGAATTTGAGCATGCAATATAGAATAGAAGCAAGCAAATTCGGACGCAGCCTCAGATTAGGTCTGTCTAAAGTTGTGGGCAGGGCTAACATACTTGACCGCACCCCTCCTCCTGTCAGATTTGACAACAAACAAAAATGTTGCCTATTAGCTTGTAATAACTCAAATTATTCTGGAAAAAATGCCTACTTTACTACATCCGATCAGCTCGCATTCTCATTTAATACAAATTTTTCTAGGAACTGCATCACAATACGAAAGAAAAAAAGGCCAACGATTCTGGTTAATGTGGATTTTAGGGTACATAAAATAATACAACTAAAACAATTGTCCGACAGTTTCAATTTGCAAATTCTTATTTTAATGCAATGTTTTGGTTGCAAGATTAATATTTTTTTTTTTCAAAAAGTCAAAGCACATCTACATTTAATATTATTTTAAGCTTTTTGCTGTTTAATTAAAACAAAAGTATGTTCAAGGTATATTGCCAGGTCAGCTTCATTGACTATTTCATGACAATAACAGATAAAAATGTACAAACATTTTAGAAATAACGCCTTTTTTTAATAATAAAAAGGTCTATCACAATAAAACACCAACAATCAATACATAAAATAAATCTACAAGCCGTTTCTTTAAAGGTAACTGTAATCATTCATTAAGGAGATTATCGTTGATTTTTGATTGTTAAAGATTGTTCACTTTTGGTTAATTTTTGAAAGATTAATAAAATTTTAAGTCTACTGAAGTCAGCCCTCTAAGGGGAAGCATAAGCATAATTGTCACTAATCGTATATTGTCACATGCAGTCCTAAAGCATGATATGCACAGATACAAACCTGTGATCATACACAGAAAATGAAGGCTTTGTTAGCTCCTTTTATCTGTGCATTAATGAAAATTGTTAAAAATTTAACATAGGCGGCACGGTGGATCAGTGGTTAGCACTGTCGCCTCACAGCAAGAAGGCTGGTTCGAGTCTCGGCTGGGTCAGTTGGTGTTTCTGTGTGGAGTTTGCATGTTCTCCCTTTTGTTCGCTTGAGTTTCCCCTGGGTGCTCTGGTTTCCCCCACAGTCTAAAGACATGCGCTATAGGTGAACTGAATAAGCTATATTGGCCGTACTGTATGAATGTGAATGAGTGTGTATGGGTGTTTCCCAGTACTGAGTTGCAGCTGGAAGGGCATCCATCGTGTAAATCATATGCTGGATAAGTTGGCGGTTCATTCTGCTGTGGCGGCCCTTGATAAATAAAGGGACCAAGCTGAAGGAAAACAAATGAATAAACAGTTTCTCACCCTAAAGTGGTGACCTTTATCCGTTTCTTTTTACATTGAAAACAAAAGAAGATATTTTGAATAATGTTGGAAACCAGTCACTGGGATGAAAAAATACTGTGGATGTCAGCGGCTACGGGTTTCCAGCATACATGCATACTTTAAGTGAAGTGATTTCCCAGTACTGGGTTGCAGCTGAAAGGGCATCCAATGTGTAAAAAATATGCTGGATAAGTTGGTGGTTCATTTGGCTGTGGCGAATGCAGATGAATAAAGGAACTGAGCCAAAGGAAAGTTAATAAATGAACTAAATATATTGTCTAGTTTATTTTATTTCTTTTTAATTTAATTTTGATAATGCAGCACGAATCTAAAAAATAAAGCTGAATTAATGTTATCAAATTACACCAAAAAAATCTCATAGAAGCTGTGGCTTTAGATTAGACTTAAAAACAACAAAGCAATAAAACAAAAGCAATAACCTTAATAAAATAACACAAAATACCCAAAAATCCTCACAATACATCTCAAATACTGCATTTATAAATGTTTCTGGAAAATGTGCTCTCTAATAAATAAAATTAATTAATTTAATTTAAAATAAATTCAATAAATTAAATGTTCTACATATAAAATGCCACTCAAACTGCAAACTCAAGTGGCTGAGGAGGAAAGGCCATTTTGCAATGGCTGAGCACTTAGAGCAGCGGCGGAGAGCAGAACTGCAAGAAAGCCGGAGAGAAGAACGTGCTTCTGTTGCCACTACAGGGGGATTTAAACGAGTCAGCGATCGCCTGTCCAATCAGGCAGCAGGAGCCCTCTACGTCCCGCCCACCCCCTGTAAAAAGCTAGAGGGTGGAGCCCCTCCCCCGCGGTGTCAGATTACAGTCCCGCTGCCTGCCGGAATCTGCTGCTGGTCTCATGCTTTCACATTCAGAGCGCAGCCGAGCAGCACACATGACCTACAGGTGGCAGCACTCAGGTGAACAAACACACGCACAGTCTTAAAGCACGAGATGCACAGATACTGATTATACACAGAAAATGAACGCTTTTGCCTTTGTTTGCACCTTTATTTGTCCATTAATGGAAATTGTCATAATGTTAAAAATCTTAACACCCCTGATAAGAGACTACCAGTAGACTAAACATTGTTTAGAATGTATAAATACTATTTTTTGTGAGATTTGGCAATTAGCCATACACTCAAAATAAAGACATTTGCCGTTTGTTCAAATTAGTTATTCAAAATGAGCCGAATCAACACAATTCTTGAGTTTTGTTTTTTAGATTAACTTAATTGCTTTGTGTTCAATCCACTTAAATTTGTATAAACAAATGAGTTAACGATTCATTTTTGTTGAGACAACATAAAGGAATTGTGGAACCCAATATTTTTACACAGTGTACCAAATAATGCCAGTGCTAGCTAGAAAGCAGAAAATGATGGCGTTCACATGGACTTCTCCCAGTATCAAATTTTCTTATAGCAATTAATTGCTGAAGATTATCACAATATCTGGTATTATCACAAGATTTACCCAAGCTGAAAAAACGGTTAAATCATCATGTATAACAAAAAAAAAAAAAAAAATATATATATATATATATATATATATATATATATATATATATATAAAGTCTTAAATTCCTTAGTATAAAAACAAGGCCTTAATAAATCTAAAGATGTCTTAAACCTGTTTTTCAGAGGTACTTTTAACCTATGATGCATTATTATGCGATCAAACAAGCCATGTAAAAAATGTTGTTTCCGTTTAGAAATCTACTTAAGGGCCTACTCACACTATGCTATCCGTACCGTGCCCAGGCCCGTTTCCCGGATCGTTTGAGAAGTGTGAGTGCGCTGAATCGGGCTCAAGCACGATTGACTTGGCCGGGGCCTGGCCCGGTTGGAAAAGGTGGGCCTGAGCGCGGTTCACTTGGGCAAAACGCGCCAAAGCCCGAAACTGAAAGCAAGACGTGACTTTTAAGGGGCTGTTTCATATGGACTTATTAATCATTCTTATTGTTCAGTGAACGCAAACTGCCGTAGTTAATGAAAGACGCAAACCCCTCACTGCATGACAGCTGCGCGCCTTTAGCAAACCTCCACATTCCTGCAGCACGAGGACTTTATATGATTGTTTATGAGCGCCAAAAGTGGCGGATCTGTCCGGTGAAATATCTGACTGCGTGTCACCACATCCCTAAGGACTGTTTGGCGAAATATTTGACTGCATGTCACTGCATATCAAACGACTGAAAGGATATAACTAGAGAAATCTCCTCTGTGCTGCTGAGTGAGTGAGTGCTTCTCACTGAACAGCGCAGCAGCGATGACGTAAGCGTGCCGAGGCCCGATATGGTGTGAGTGTGGGCCGTCGGGAGACGGGAGGGGGACAAGCGCGCTTTGGCCCGGTTCTAAGCAACTGTAGCTAGTGTGAGTACGACCTAAATCTCTTCGTCTATCAACAAGCAGGACAACACAGGCCAGGGATGTCAAAACTCAATTCCTGGAGGGCCGCAGCCCGGCACAGTTTAGCTCCAACCCTGCTCCAACACACTTACCTGTAGGTTTCAAACAAGCCAGAAGGACTAAATTAATTTGATCAGGTGTGTTTATTAGGGGTTGGAACTAAACTGCGCAGGGCTGCGTCCCTCCAGGAATTGAATTTGACATGCCTGACAAATGCGAACCAAAGTCCTTTATCTTTGGCAGAAACCAAAACACACGCAGGGATTTTGCTTACAAAATTAATGTTCGCTGAGATTTTGCGTACGTAAAGAGAGTTCGCTAGGATTTCACTCTATAATCGCTTATAACAGCTGCGTCAACTGTTCATTAACAAATGCAGAACTGAATGGTTCTGAATGGTTTAGGCACAAGCCAACAATTTGGTGACGCTGCTTAGCCTTACCTCACAATTTTTTTTATTACACACAAATACCGGATATCGAGGATAAATAGGGAGGAGGTTTGACGGTATCAAATTTGGATACCGCCCAAGCCTAGTGTTCACACTGTCTTTTTTTCCTTCTGATACCCGGTGCGTTGCTTCATCGAGCTGCTGTTGTGTGTACAGCTGTTGCTAAGTGACGGCCATGAAACCCAAGACACCAAAGTGGAAAGACGTACAGATATCATCGTTGTTCTGCTTTAACGGAATCAGTTGGTTTTAGTCGTTTTTGGAGGAGAAAAGCAGACATTAGTTTGAGTTGAGAGTTCAGAAGACATGTTCACACTAGCTAAAGAAATCGTACCTTGATCGTACCGCGCTGTCAACAAATAGTTTTCCTCCATATCCCATAATGCACAGCGCATCGGCCTACGGCAGCTGGATTAGTCCAAAACGTGCAGTACTTTTTGCAGTTGGACTTGTTTTAGTACGGATCATATTCTCACCACAAACAAACCACTCCAGGGTTCGTTTGAAAGCGTACCGAGACCACCTCTTCAAGCAGGTCTCGGTACGCTTATTTGGTACGCTTTTGGTGCGCACTCAAGTACGATTGCTGCATTCTCACCTGCCCAAACGAACCGCACCAAAAGGGGAAACGAACTCTAGTGCGATTCAATCTAACTAAATAAGGCAGGTGTGAAAGCACCCAAAGACAACATACTTAAAAATACAACAATGATAAAAGAAAAACAGATAATACAAAATAGATTAACAAAAGCAATCCTAAACAAAATGGTTTTAAGATGTAAAAACAGCAAGAATCCTGATGTCAACTGGAAGAAAACTCCAGTGTCGGAGAATCATAAGTAAAAGCCCTGATACAAATATCGAGCATGTTCAATTTGACGACACATTGAATTATTGAATATCTGCATGTGTGTAGTTGATGTAAATGCGAGGATGACTTACGCTGCTGGTTTCTCTTGTCACTGGCATTTTTCAGGGGCAGACAGACAGGGCAGTCGTGCCGGGTGCAGTTCTTCCAGTGTGAGATGATCTGTCTTGATGAGGCGCAGTGAGCCACTGTGAAAACAGTCCACAAAATAATTTAAGCTTCAAAATCCCAACTCTATTTTCCAAACACACAAGCAAATGAATGAAACGGTTGGAATGAATAACTAGTTGGAAATGTGTGAGACGTTATTAGGTGGTTGGTTACAAAGTAAACAGGGACTTTTTTAATTTAAAGTTGATTAAACTAAAAAAAGAACAATAGGTTTACGTAGCAATGTTGTTTTCAAACACCAACAATGACTACGGTAATATCCTAACATGACTGCGAGGCACAATTTAAAGATTTTTATATAAAACCAGAGCTCACAGCATGTGAATGAGAATGTGCAAATCATTTATTAGATCGTTTATTTTAAGGAGACTTTTTTTTCCCCTTTTTACAAAATGTAAAATAAGTCTATGATGTCCCTAGAGTGTGTGTGTGTAAAGTTTAATCTCAAAATACCACACAGATAATGTTGGATAACTCTTTGAAACTGATCCTTTTAGGCTTTGATCCAAATTGTGACGTTTTGAAGACTGTCGCTTTAAATTCAAATGAAATTGTGCTCTTTTCAAAAGGGGGCGGAGCTATAAATGCCTGTGTGTCAGCATAGTGACAGATTTAGTACAGGACTGGCGTTATCTCTGTCAAAAATGGAAAATGCCAACAAAAAAAAAGGTGTCTCAGAAGGTCTATGGAGACTCCAGGGTTCATTTGTGTATAAACATGTTTAATCCTCTTCAATCTTCAGCAGGGATCTCGTGGAAACTAATGGCGGATGGCTGCTTCTCACTCAGGGCTGCCTATGCTAATGAAGAGGAGATCATCACCAATGAGTGGGGCTTTCCCCGTTTGATGATATGTACAAAAAGAGAGAATGTCAATCAGTGTTTTAGCCAACTGTTTTTATCAAGCAGGATTATAAAAACACTACTAATCAATTTTAACTAGTAAAGGCTGGATATATTCACACACTTGCCACTTGTGTTTAAATTTAGGAATATAATGATACATTGCAGCTTCTGGGATGCAAAACTACTCCAATTACTATTAAAAAATGATAATGTTTTGTAGAAAAAATAACTTGCTTAATATGAACTAAGGGTTTGTTGTTTGTATAACATCAATATTCCATTTGTGATCACTCCCTAAAAAAACGTCACTGCTAATTTACTATGGCTGTGTCTTTTTTTTAGCGGCTGCTGTCCTCCGAAAGATGTTGACTTCCAAGGTGAGTCCATTGAAGTCCACACATTGTATGTGTGAACAGGTCCTTTTTGAAAATACCGGTAAATTCATTCTGGCTATTTTCCGGAAAGAGAAGTTGTAACATTACCGGCAATTTGCCGGAATGCTGCGCTGTGTGAATGCAGAAAGAAGATTGCCGTAATAAGTGCGTGCACGTCTAGAACGTGCTGACGTGAGACGTCTGCTTTAGCCAATCACAACAGTCAGATGCATTTACATCCGCGCGGTTTGTGAGAATAAAAGCCTTTGAATATTTTTTCCAGACACATTTAGCTGCTAGAAGTTAGTCAGATCACGTTTATATGTTCTTCTTAATGCCAACTGTGTAAATAATCATCGATGAGATGCTTATGATAAGCCGTTGTTCGTTTACCTTCAAGCTTTGCGTGTGCCTGTGAAACAGCCTGTGAGCGCCTGTACACACACATATTATGAACATCTCGACATGAGAAAGTGATCCTGCGAAAGTTGTTCACAATATTGATCATCCACAGAGTTTGTAATTTAGTCAAATGTTTACAAATACAAGCGCAGCCGTTTAAGCTCATTTGTGGTAAATGATGTCAGAATTTACCGGTATTTTGGAATGGATGTGTGAATGCTCTTTTCCGGAAAATTTCCGTAACGTCCTCGCCTGTGTGAACAATGGATGTGGATCATTATCGTTATAAAATGCTATTTAAAAACTAAGACCTATTAGTGTAAACAGGGCCTGAGTGTGTATTTTTCGCGAGCGGATTAGCAACGGGGGCAGGGCGGAGGATCGCGATGCCGGTGTTGTCGATCGGCCCAACCCTAATACATAGCAGAGCTTGCAAACTGTGTTTTTTTTTTCCCACAACACAAACGTTGTCAATATATCTAACTGGAAATCCAAAACACTTTCACACCGGCGAATTCATTGAAAGAGGAGACGGTTTAAGCTCTGTCGACGGGTCTCATGCGTCTGCATTTCAACAGGCTCTTCAACAAGCCTGTCTTTTTTTCCGTTTGGCAAGCCAAGCTGATGTGACATGGGGGCGTGGCAGCATCGAGGATTCCATTTTTTGATAATCGAAATTGAGCATGAATTTCATTTCATGGATTTAAAATCAAAATCGTGACACCCTTTTCATTTGAATAAGCCTTTTTTTTGAACGACAGCCTTCGTTACGCTGCAATGAAGTAGTGCACTTTGAATGCATCCTTCGGAGGATGCAGCCTCTGAAATGAGACACAGCCTATAAAATATCTTGCTGTAAAAATGCATACAGGTTTGTTGCTTTTATAACTTAAAATGTATGGTCATTCTTACTGCATCTAAAGCCTGATTTATACTTCTGCGTCAGGTGACCGGCGTAACCCACGGCGCATGCAACGCGCGTGGCTGTGCATTTATACTTCTGCGCACTGTGTCTGTTGGTCTGCATTAACACTTCCGAAACGCTAGTTGGCAGTGAGGTGTCAATTTTCCTCTGTGTCGAGTTTCTTCTCTGCTTTTTTGCTTTTCCTGAACACTTCCGGGATGTACAAGTGGCTCAAACTCGCTCATTTTGAGGCAGGAACCGGCGGACGTGCAACAACTTTAACTATGAGGTAAACACAAAACAAAACTTTCCATCCAGAGCTCCTTCACGGGACTCAACAGCTTGTAAACAATTGCTCATGCCATTCGCGCGGCTCTCGGTCCCGCCCAGACTCGTCAGCGCTACCAAGCCGACCAATCACAGAGCTTACGCTACGCGTCGTTGCGACGTGTAGTTACATTTTTTGAGAGGTGCACGTCAGCGACGGCGACGGCCATGGCGAAGGGCTAAGAGTCAGCGCAGTAGCGTACGCCAGCGTTTGACGCAGAAGTATAAATCAGCCTTAACAGGAATTATCCCAAGAAAGAAAATGAGAATAGACTCAAAACTAGGGGTGAGAACCTAAACTGGCCTAACGGTTCGGTTCATTAATGATTATCAAGCCATTGAAACTTCATATATGTCAGAAAACAACCCTTAAATTGGCTGGAGTTTCTGCACAAGCCAACACAGGAATGATGAAAATTCATGTCACACACTAAAGTAAAGTCAGTGAGACAGATTATAATGCAATCAGTGTAGTTTTGTATCAGTCATGCCAAAATTGCTTTTTTTTAACAATCTTTTCCCGCCATAGATTCTGCTGTGGAATTGTACAGAATGAGTCCAGAGTGGGCAGTGTATTATAATAAGATCCACAGATATGTCTCCAGCTCTGCAATAGCAAGAGTCAAGTACTAGTAGTAAATGAGAGACGCGTTGCATTCTTAAAATGAACAAGATTTGCTAACCTACATTAGTTTTTAACACAATGGGGAAATAGCTGTCTTTGTGACATTATGTCCAATAATAGAAAAGGCTTCAGTGTTCCTGACTCCATCATACTCAGAAAGCGAGACCGCAAGAGCCATGAGTGGGTTCCCATGTTTACACCAAGCCTGAGTGCCTGGCCAGACAGTTCAACAACATGGAGATGTACAGTCATCCCCAAAATATGGTTGCGGACAAAGAGAGACACATGTGCTCGGAGGAAAGAGCTCCAGCAGTTCCAGTGTAAAAACTTTAAATATGAATCCCAAGAAAATGCATAATAACCTGACTTCTAGTTGATTATTTTAGAATTAGAATTAGAAGTATTAGAAGTGGCTTATATGAAAGGCAAAGTCCTCTAGATAACCATTACTTTACCACAATAAAATCTGATCATGTCTTGACTTTTAATGATTTGATTAGGACAGTAAGGTCTGACTTTGCTTAGACAAAAGTCTTGTCACTGAACAGAAAATAATGTCCAGTATAGAATATAAAGCCATGCTGCAGTGGAAACAGAATGAATATTGTGTCTGACTCCCATGAGTTTGGAGGACGGCATCCATACATCTCTGCAATGACTCAAATCACTAATTAATAAAGTCATCTGGAATGGCAAAGAAAGCGTTTTGCAGGACTCTCAGAGTTCATCAAAACTCTTTGGATTCATCTTTAATGCCTCCTCCATCTTACCCCAGACATGCTCAATAATGTTTATCTCTGGTGACTGGGCTGGCCAATCCTGCAGCATTTTGACTTTCTTTGTTTTCAGGAACTTTGCTGTGGAGGCTGAAGTATGAGATGGAGCGCTATCCAGCTGAAGACTTGGCCCTCTCCTGTGGTTTGTAATGTAATCGGGCAGAACAAATGTCTTGATACTCTGCAGATCTCTCGCACACCCCCATACTGAATGTAACCCCAAACCATGATTTTTCCTTCACCGAACTTGACTGATTTGTGTGAGAATCTTTGGGTTCCAGTAGGTCTTCTGCAGTATTTGTGATGATTGGGATGCAGTTCAACAGATGATTCACCAGAAACATCGACCTTCTGACACTTTTCCAAATCATCAACTAAAAGTCAAGTGATTATTTCTTGCTCTTACGACTGGGATCAACGATAAGACTTTTGTCAAGTGTGTGTGTGTATATATATATATATATATATATATATATGCATTATTTTATCTTATATATATTAACTCTTAATAAACTATTTATTTTTAGGTCGAGCCTTTGATGGCAACATCTTTATAACCTATTAATATGTGGAAATCAATACACCAAGGCACTTAATTGCTTCATAAAACATACTGAAAATTCAAATCTACAACAATCTGAAATTTTTTTGTGTAAACCCGATTTTATATTTTGTATTATATTTTAAAGGAAAAATAAACATGCATTATGGATGTGACCAAAAATTACTACAGTGAACGAAACAACCTACAGAAATTCAGTGAAAAACTGCAGATGCTAAAAGAAATAACGCTACTAAAAATAATAAGAGTTGTTTTTCTATACAACAGATGTTATTTATTTTATATTATTTGACATTTTTGTACTGATGAGGAAAAAGCTTTGTTACGGATGTGACCGATATGAAATTGGCTCTTGTGTGACTTTGGTAAATCAAATATAATAGTCACATAAATGAAAACATCAACAAGACCGAGTATTTTACCGTACAGTAAAATACAAGCCTACACAAACAAGGAAGAACGGGTTTAAATAAAGTAAAAAAAAAAAAAAATTAGGTTTTCACCACTATAGTGCTTTCTAAATTGGCTGAAACAACTTCGAAAGCACTATTTTCGTGAAAATGTTTGTTTTCATGGTTGGGTTACATTTGCATGGAATTGCTCGCTCACAGACGACACATGACAGACTACAATATCTATCAAACTCAGGGCTTTGGGGGGAAATGCCTGGAATTGATTATACATTAACAAAATGGGTGTTATTTTGCCTCTCACCTTGGCAGGATTTTCCCGCCTGGCAGTGGGTCATGTGGTTGAGGACGTTCTTCATGGTGCGGCAGTGGGGCAGGGCGCAGGCGCGCACCTCTCCGTTGGCCTGCTCTCGCCGCTGGCACTTGTGGGCGTGAAGCAGCAGGACCAGCTGCTGCTGGATCAGTTTGCGCTTCTCTGGGTCGGCCGTGGGGCCTGCCGAAACTCCCTGTCCCGGGACCATGCCCACAGAGGGCACCTGCTGCTGCAGCTGGAGGAACAATTTCAGGTTACATACAAGCTCTGCTTTCCTCATTTAAAGAAATGCATCTTTTAACGTTCTGCAGTTGGTTAAAACAAAAGCATTAAGTCACAAGAGGCTGTAAAGCTGTGATTTTTATCCACAGAGGTGTTAAGTGTCTATTTTACACCTTAATCGAAAAATTAATATTTATAATTCTAAAAAATTATGCAAGAGTTTTATAAAAGAAATATGGTTAAATGAGTATCATCTGTTATTTTTAAGTGGTGTGGCTTTAACTCAAAATAAATGCTTTACTGGTTAAATGGCTAACATAAATGATTTAAACCTTGTGTATTGTTCAAATTGACCACACTTTCATTATGTTCATTATGTTTTTGCCCCATTGACTTCCATTATAACCACATTTTTAGATTGCAAAGCCTTGCCAGCATATAAACATGCATTCTTGATTGTTAGTGGTTTTTCCTGTTGGGAAGATGTACAATCTGTCATTTTGACTGTTGACAGGGTTTCTGCAAGTTTCTTCGGGTAAAATTTAAGACTTTAAGACCCTTTTATGACCATTATAAAGTAAATTAAATTCAATTAAATTGATCTTTATTTCTATAGCGCTTTTACAACGTAGATCGTGTCAAAGCAGTTTAACATAGAAGTTCTAGCAAACTGAAACCGTGTCAGTCCAGTTTTCAGAGTTTTTGTTCAGTTTAGTTTAGTTCAAAGTAGTTTAATATTCACTGCTGAAAGTCCAACCACTGAAGAGCAAATCCATTGATACGCATCTCCACAAGTCCCAAACCATGCAAGCCAGTGACGACAGCGGCTATATATAATTTATAAATGTAATTTTAGACTTATTCGGGGCTAAATACTAAAGATTTTTTACTTTCTTAAATATTTTTTGTATTAATAGAAGATACTTTAAATGGAGTTCTTGCTTTAGTTTTCTTTCACTTATATATCAGGATAATTTGCTGTAAAAATGTCTAACAGCTGTTGTGAATTGTATCTCTTTGCACAAAAAAACTAAAAGTTTTGAGATGATTACTGGTGATTGGGTGTGGGTCCAATTGGATAGCTTTACTTGGAAATAGGAAAGTAAAACCTGTTTAAAATAATTTAGGACTTACATCACAATATTTAAGTAAATTTAAGAATTTTTAAGGCCTAAAATTAGTTTTTTAAAAATTAGGACATTTTAAGACCCTGTGGATACCCTGGTGCAGCGGTCACCAAATTTGTTCCTGGAAAGCCGGTGTCCAGCAGAGTTTAGCTCCGACCCTAATCAAACACACCTGAACAAGCTAATCAAGCTCTTACTTGGTATACTTGAAACATCCAGGCAGGTGTGTTGACGCAAATTGGAGCTAAACCCTGCAGGGACACCGGCCCTCCAGGACCAGGATTGGTGACCCCTGCCCTGGTGGATCCTCAGTTGGCAACATTAACCCTTTAGATAGGCCAGTGCAAAAAAGTTTATATGGAGTTTTGTAGAGTACAACAGCAAATTATAGTTTGTGTGCATAATATCACACACTATGTTTACTGTGCTCTAAAAGCAGAGCTGCTTATTTAGATTTTCTCAGACATATCAAGGTAAGTGTGCAAACGTCTCTCTATCACACACACACACAGGACTACGTATAAAAGCCAGAAACTAAGCTTTTTTTTGCACTGCAACAGATGATCAACAGTAAAAATGATGAATTGTACCTCTTACCAACAGGGAAAACCACCAACAATCAAGAATGTGCGATTATATGCCGTCAAGTCTTTAGAATGAGAAAAAAATGTCCTTATAACAGAAGTCAATTGGGCAAAAAGAGCCAAAAACATAACAAAAGTGTAGTCATTTTACCCAGAGCGTATTTTTTGGAAAATTAAAGCATTTTCCCCAAAATATGTGTTAAAAAGGGGTTTGTCGCAAAAAATCAATTCATTTGCTGAAACACAGAGAAAGCTGTGGCTAAATTAGGCCTCAAAATCAGCCCAGAGTGGGTTAAAATATCCTCAACAGCACACAAGAGTTAAGATGTTTTAATAAGTGAAAAATCTATTTAAAAAGTAATCATAAACATTAAAAATCTGAAATTACACTTAGATTTTTTTCATCTTTAAGCAATATAAAATATCATTTATTCACGTCATAACAAAACTGAACTTTCACCATCATCATAACCCCAGTCTACAGCATCACATGATCCCTCAGAATAAAAAAAATCATATCAGAGTAAAAGTAATGATAAAAAAAGAACCTGCAGCACATAAAAACAAGGACACTTTTTAATTTTAGACTTCATTCAGCCAGTTTACCCACACAGGGACACAAATAAATTAGCCCAGTGAATGAATAAATGGCTACTGAATGGACGTGTGACGTAGAGGCTGAGAGTGCTGTGGACTGAACCTGAGCCAGCTGTGGAGGGTTTATACTCACCAGATTTGGCACGCTGGAAGCACCCTTCAGGGTGGGCTGGAGGCTGTTAGGAAGAGCTGCCTTGT
Organism: Danio rerio; assembly: GCF_052040795.2. NCBI lineage: Eukaryota > Metazoa > Chordata > Actinopteri > Cypriniformes > Danionidae > Danio > Danio rerio. The sequence goes on from NC_141023.1 coordinate 10,748,148, forward strand.
TCTGCATCTGAGCGTTTAATCCAGCGTTGGACATCTGCTGAACCGAACCCTGTACGTACTGCTGCCCGAAAGGACCATTAGCTGTTGCAAGACCCATCTATAAACACAAATAAATAAATCAACATAAATAAAGCTTAATGGTTCTCATTTTATTTAGCTAAAGGCTAGAATCAGCTTGAGCATTTCAGTTTAGATTCATAGAGAGCAGTCAGGGTGTGTTGCATGTACGAGTGTAGCCAATCATCCATAGGTCAAAGAGTGTACTAAAAGATACTGTCATCAGCTGCTCAGTGACAGCCGTCTGCTCACAGATGAGTAGTGATCGTGTCTTGCCTTTAAATGCAGAACGGTTTAAAAACAAAAACCGAAGAGTGTCTGCTCTTCATAAAACAGCTGATTACAAATGCATTGATGATAACATTTCAACAGTCAGATAATATACAGCAAAGTTTTTTAAAAGTTTTTTTATGCTCACCAATGTCGTGCTTATCAGACTAAAAATAGCACATTTGAGAAAATAGTTCAAATTTAAAATACAGATTTTCGATTTTTCTAATTGACTTTAAATTCAATCCCTGAAAACATTTTTAAGAGTTTATTTTTTCTAACTTCAGACCAATAGAAAGGCTAAAATTAATTGCATGGTTTTTATATATCAAAATAAGAATCTTTACGAATTTAATAACTATTATAAAACTATATATTTATATTACATCAAGTCAAGATTTTATCAAGAGGAAAAAAAATAATTTAATTTAAAAAAAGAATTTCGCATGATCTGACAAAGTGACTTTCGTAACCGACAATGTGATCTGACTGGGGCTTTAGTTGTAGCACATTTAAAAACGCAACACTAATGACCCGTATCTCCAAACAATTCTTGTTTTCCCACTTGTTTTGGCAACACAACATGTCGTCTCTCTGCCTTCTGAACACTGTTTCAGGTAAAACAGTCTTCGAAACTATCACGCATTTTAATGAAGCTGCACCGCACACAATAGAGCGCGCTGATTGGTTTAAACAAAATCTCTCATGAATGAATGCAGCACACTCAGAGACGTCGCAAAGTACTCTTAGATACAAACAGCCAGTCTCCACGCTGGAACACACGCAAGGATCTAATCGGTGTGACATAGCTTCAAAAACTTGTTTAAACAAACGACAAAACGAATTTGCTCAAAGTGACGCAAAAACAACCTATTTTCACTTTTTCTGGAATATGTGTGTCCTAATAGTGTTTTTAGCAGCGTGGGACACATATATGGCTGTCAACAGCTCAAAAATGTGTTTTGGTGTTCCGAGACCCTTTAACAAACCATTAGCTATGATTAGGCCCACACGGGATCTGCGCGCGCAGAATTCCGCAGATTTTTATCCCATCATTAATTCTGTTTATTTACTTGATTAAATGTGTAAATTTAAATTTATTCAGTTTTATTCAGTAAATCATTACTTTTTTATTTCGTATATTAAGGTTTTAGTTATGAAACTCCACTGGATACTCCCAAAATAATTCCGCAGAAATCTGCAGATTTTTACCAAAATTCTCCACAGAAAAAGCAAAAAACGTCTGCAGATTCCGTCTGGCCCTGGCTATGACTTAAACTCCTAAATTGCATTAGTTTATTAATAGTTATTAAAGTAGTAAGTAAGCTTTATACAAACTAAGAGTGTCTCGCAGCAGCAAAGCAGCAAACAACCATTCATTTCAACAAAGAGCGAGCGACTTCCAACGACCTCCTTCTACGCGAGTGACAGCGACCATTGGCGACCAGGTGGGCATGTCGAGCGACGCGACAAGGTTGAGAATCCTTCAACCTTATGCAAATGAAAAGCGACTTTCTTTAGCGACAGCCAATAGGAGCACAAGTAGAGCTCACATGATCCTCTCTCAGCTCACTCAGAGGTCAATTGTATTCTCTGTGCTGTTGACCTACACCATCAGTGCTCAACCCTGTTCCTGGAGATCAACCTTCCAGCAAAGTTCAGCTTCAACCCGGATCAAACACACCTGAAGCAATTAATTAGGACCTGAGGAGCACTGGATAATTACAGGCAGGTGTGTGGGTGATATGCAACTAAAATCTGCAAGAAGGTCAATCGCTAGGAACAGGGTTGGTCACGCCTGACCTAAACAGACCTGCGTTTGTAGCAGGTCGCCACCTAGTGAGACAGGCAGCTACAAAGTCGCTGCTAGTGTGAATTAGAGTTAAGGCTGATTTATACTTCTGCGTTAAGCGCACCCGTATGGTCTGGCGCATTGGTTGAATTTAGCTACTTGTAATGTTCAGAAAAAACAAAACACCCAAGAAGAAACTCGACACAGAGGAACAAAAACCTACTGCCAGCTAGTGTTTCAGAAGTGTTATTGCAGAGCAACACAAACAGCACGCTGAAGAATAAATGCACTACTACACGCAAGGCATGTGCCATGGGTCAAGTTGGTCACTCGCTGCAGAAGTATAAGGGGCGGATCACTCTGAATGCGTTTTTTGCGTTGAGGCACCTTTTTTGAGTGATTTGCTAACAGCCGCAAGCGTTTGCGCACTGCTTATGTGCCCCCATGCCTCACATTTTAAGCCTGATTTATACTCCTGCTTCAAGTGATCAGCATGACCCACGGCGCATCCAAGGTGCGTGGCTGTGCATTAATACTTCTGCGTGCTGTTTCTGTTGCTCTACAATAACACTTAAGAAACGCTTGCTAGCAGTAAGCGTTTATGTACCTGCGTGTCGAGTTTCTTCGCTGGTGTTTTACTTTTTTCTGAACGCTACCTTAATGTGCAAGTGGCTAAAACTCGCTCATTTTAAGGCAGAAATCGGCAGACGGGCAACAACTTTAATCATAAACTAAAGATAAAACAACAGTCTCCATCTAGAGCTCCTTCACGGGACTCAACACTTGAACACCACGTATCCCATGCGAGCGCTTGACGCAGAAGTATAAATCAGCCTTTCACCACTTGCTGTGACTTGTGTTTGTTTCGTTGCGTGATGTGTGCTGGCAGTTAAAAAAAGTTGTCTTTTTTTATTCTCCGATCAAAGGAAAGCAGAGGTGGGGTTTCTGTTTAGATGACAGCAGTGTTTGTGTTGTTAAGAGAACTACAGGCTTTTGAAAATGGAAGACTTGTTGTTGCTGTTTTGAGTTATCTGGTGCTGCATGACCCACAAATTTAACGACTAAAAACTCAACTATTTAGACTCCACTTTCCTTCCTAATCTGCAATTCCCACTCTGGCTCCATCGCTATCTGTACTACTAAAAACATAATAAAAAAAAAAACATTATTACTAATGGCTTTGCGTCTTACACTTTACATACCTGAAACTTGCCTAAAACACTTATTCATTGTTGCTCTTATAGTTGTGTAAATTGCTTCCTTGTCCTCATCTGTAAGTCGCTTTGGATAACAGAGCCTGCTAAATGACTAAATGTAAATCTTAAATTTCACAATATTATTAAATATTTAAATTATACCAATATCAACAGTAACATTCGTGCACAATACTCAGCTGATTCAGCCGTTGTTTATATACATAAAAAGCGCACCAACCTTGTTTTTTTTCTTGTCAACAAAATAAAGGCAGTGTGGTGGCGCCTCGCGTTTTTTTGAACGGAAAAGTGCGTTCTGTGTGATCAGCCCCTAAATCAGCCTTTAGGTATTAGTTATGATCAGACATATAGACCATTTTACTGTGCTGATGTCATTGGCCCATGAACATTACCAGCTTGTTTTCAAACTATTTCATAACTGTATCGAGAGGCAATTCAATCATAACTTAATTTTAAAACAGCTATCATAACATTATCAATATGTGGCTCTTTTGGGATTCTCGAGCGCTATAGAAATTAAAAATATAATACAGGAAATACTTTGACCATTTTTTTTGATTACATCCCTCAAAATGGTCTATATAATAAGATCATGCAGAGTATGTGCTTTGTAAGTACAAATAAACAGCCAATATCTTACTGGAGCCTTTTCACAACTCGTTATGAAACTCTGTTATGACTCCTTTAAAAGGTCATCGGTATCTTCTTTTTTTTTTTTTTTTTTAAGAAACCTGTGTATATTTGTGCATTTATAAATATCATCTTTGCATCCAATTACGAAAAACTACAGCTTGTGCGAGGTGTTTGAAATGCAGCGTTTATGGGGCAGGACAGACAGTAATTTTGATGATGTTCTCTTTTTGGCAGCCGTTATCAGTCTCACACTACTGTTTTCCTTTATCTGAAAGCCTTAACACCATTGTGGAGTTTTTATTTTATTATTTCAGCAAACAACACTGTAAAAATAAAATCTTTGCTGTACTCTCCTATTTACTGCGCTCTAAGGTCACCAAATATGACGACGTGCGCTACTGAGAAGAAACCCTGAAAGTGTGAATAGCGTTCAATATATGCAGCCAGACAATGAGAATTGGTACTTGAAACAGAGTTACCTTTATGTATAACAGGTTAAAAAAATCCTCAAAGATAAAATATCCAAGTAGGACAACATATAAGATATCTCCCACCAAAACAAAACTGAATGAGCAGGTTTTATATCTCAGACGTAATTAGAAATTAATCATCTGAAAAACAATTCAGAATCGCAAGTTGTCACCGCAAAATGGTGCAGCTGGATTAAACTTTCCTAGGTTAAATGCGAGGCATTTCCAGCAGTGTTTAGAGCTGCTCTTCTTCACAGATCAGAGCTCCTCCAGCGGTGTGTGTAAAGCAGCCCTTCCCCCACCATCACTAATGCGAGCCTGCAGCCATTAGCGCTGCATACGCCGTCGACGCCGCTGAACGTGCCACACGGAGGAACTCCCTGTCCTGAGCAATACACATCCCTGCTTCAGTCTAACACCAGTCTGACGCCACCGACACAGCAAGAGACCAATCCTTACTTACACACTTAACACACTTTTCTAAGTAAAAGCAACAGTTTTACTGGTCATTTGGCTTTTTGTTTCTTTGTTGTTTAAATAAACAGTCTTTTTTTGGGGTAATTGCAATATTAACACTTGTGTATTGATCAAAGATGATGTTTTGTGTTTCCATCCACTCTGGGGGGATTTTGGGGTCAAACTTTGTTTCAGCAAATGCAATGATTTTTGGTGACAAATTTTATTTTGACACATCTTTTGGGAAAATGCTTTGGAAATCTTCACAAACTCAACGGACTCTGTTCAAATTGAGCACCCATTTGTTTTGTTTGTGTCTGTTTTTGCCTCGTTGACTTCCATTAAAACCACATTTTTTGATTGCAAATCCTTGAAAGCATACAATCATGCACTGTTGATGGTTTTCTCTGTTGGGAAGAGGCACAATTTGTCAGTGTGGTGTGTGTGCATAAATACACTTACTATGTTTACTATGTTCTGAGAGCTGAGCTGCTTATTTATTTTCTCAAACATATCAAAATAAGTGTGCAAATGTCTCCTGTGCACACACTGTCTCACACACAGGATACACCACACCATGTAAAAGCCAGAAAGGAAGCTTTTTTTCTGCACTGTAACTGATGATCAACAGTAAAAAAACTAAATGTTAGAGCACCTATTTTACCCCCCCCTTTTTTTTTTTACAAGTAAAAGGGGTGTCTCCAGAATGTGTCTGTAAAGTTTTAGCTCAAAATACTCATCAGACAATTCATTATTACCTTTATTAAGTCATTATTAAGTGACTTTTCAGGGACATTATTAAGTCATACAAGGCATAAATAACAATCTGTCCATTTTGTTGTCTGAGTACACTGTAGCTGTTTTTTGTAGCCTTTAAATGCAAATAAGTGTCTGTTTCTCATCATGCGTTACAGCAGATAAACAGCAGTCAGTGATACAGACAAGGGTTGGGCGATGTTGAACAATTTGGCATCGTACGAGGTCTAATGTAAAACACTGCGATGGACGATGGCATCATCGTCGTAGGCGGGGGTTAGTAGTCATTGTTAAATATCCACTAATAAATAACGAATTAATTAATTGTAGCCTACCATTTTTAACTACCTGACCCACATGGTCTTTGCTTTACCTATAACCAAACCATAAGTAAATAAAGTTACACGTAAATTACCACCTGTCAATCACTTTTTTTTTCCAGCGGGCATAAATATGCAAAGAGATCTGTGTCGTTCTAATGTCTTTTTCCCACAGCTAACGAAGGAGGCAAGAGTTCATTTGGAGTTCACTGTAATTTGTATTGTAATTGATGATAACTTCCTTATTTTATTATTATTGAGGAAATAATAACAAGTAAAGATGCAAGGGCTCGACTGTTTTGGTCGCATTTGCACCAAAAATTTTATCTCTGTGACCTTTAAATATATTTGGAAGCATTTGAGCGAGTGCATAAATTTTCAATGTTTTCACTGCAAAATCCTCACGCGTGGGCAAATTTAGGAGACATTTATGCAGAAAGCATCTTGGCACATAAAAACGCCAAATGCAGCACTCAGGAACAGATAAACAGTTGTTATGTGAACTTGAAGTAAAAAAAAAAAAAAAAAGCCAGCAATGCTTGCCCCACCTTTGTGCTCCTCTTATTGGCCGACTGCTCTAGGACTGAACTCGAATGATTGGTTGATATCAGCTGTCAATTACTCATTCAGATGACAGGAGCTACAACCGCAAAAATGTGAAGCGCTGAAGATGAGAAATTAAAATAACACTGACAAATTTACCTAAAGTTACTTATAATGGTACAACTTATTAGTAATCACGTGCTGACTGTTAATCCACCATTTAAACTTTTCCAAAGGTGGATAAAAGATAAAAGTGGCTTCAAGTCTGCTATGAAAATGACTAAAGGCATTCACTGTAAAGTCTGTAGGACGAGGTTTGAAAGTAACAGCGTTTGCCACTGAATTCACACATTTTAAGCGCGAGAGGTGCTGTATAATCATTCAATTAATCTTCACGATGCTGTCAGCCCGGCAAGCGGCAGCTACCTTAATAGAGACAGACTAGGATGAAGCTGAAATGCAGCTTTTGACTCAAATATTCCATGCAAGTTTATTTTATGTATTTGTGGTGAAGTTTATTCAAGCCTTTCTGAAATGATGAGTCACACACAAATGCCGTTTGCACTAAACATGGTGCCATGGCTTTGCAATCAAAAAAAAGTCATTATAATGGAAGTCAATGGAGCAAAAACAGCCACCAACATAACGAAAGGGTTTTAAATTTGAACAGTGTATTGTTCTACAGAATACCACAGTCCAAAGCATTTTCCCAAAATAGGGGGCAAAATAAGATTTGCCACCAAAATCAATACATTTGCTAAAACACAGAGAAAGTTGTGACCAAACTAAGCCTCAAAATCAGCCCAGTGGGTATGAAAACACAAAATGTCGTCTTTATTTCTATAGCGCTTTTTAACAATGTAAATTGTCAAAAACAGCTTAACATAGATGATCAAATAGTGTTTATATATGGCACCATAAAACAGCCTCAACACAACAAAGCAAAAAATTCAATTACATAAGTTTAATTTTTCTAGATCAAACTTTATTAAATAGACACAGAATGAGAGAGAGAGAGAGAGAGAGAGAGAGAGACAGCACCAAGTGCCTGAGTGCTTTCTCTCTCTCCATGCGTGCTCGGGAGCGATATTGTTAGACTGCCAGCTCCCTTTCAAATTACACCAGAGTTACTGACCGCTCCCGCGATTTATTCAAAAATTTATTCCCGCACCACAAGAAATCTGGTCGGGTTCCGCAGCTCCCGCGGTACAGCAGCAGGAATGCAGACCTCTAGTTCGTATTTACCACGTCTCCCTTCTCATTCGGCCGAAACCGGAAATGCTGCAAAACTACAGATCACTTGGTGCCAGACTACCTATCCTACCTCTCCTCTCTCTCTCTCTCTTCCACACTGTCCCGTGATGACAGTCATGCATACGCATTTGTAGGCATTAAATAAATAATATTTATTATTTAATACTTATTTAATACTTCTATATAAGTGCATTGTTTTTATGACGGTACAACAGTATTGAAACTGACACCGTTGCTATTTTTAGATCCCGCGGTATACCATATTACCGCCCAAGCCAAGTACCTAGCAAAACAAAAGGGTACCAAACGGCAGAGCTAGAACTCTTTTGGCTACAGAGAAACATCACTAGCTCGTACACAAACTAGGAGAATGAAAACAAAGGAAGCACCATTGCCATGGTCGACCCGAGCTCAAACAAACCTTGTCGTTGTCTTGATGAACAGCCACAAAGCCAGGAAGAAGACTAGAATATACTCTATGTCCCGCAGTTGTTTACAATGCCGCCTAAAGCACGAGCAGTTTGCCTTCTTGCATGCTCGAGCCACGCATCTATATTTGAAATAACGAACATCTTTAGCTGAAGATAATAATGTGTGTGTGATTACTGAAGGGCTAAAAGGATCTGATCCTTTTAGAAATGAACAAACACAAGAGTGAAGTGAGAAAAAACAAAGGAGAAGCCCGACAAAACAAAGGAGCAAATGATTCTTTCAGCAACCTAAAACATGAACAAACTGCCATGTTTAAATATAATCGTCACCTTTTGGACTATTATGAACTCGGAATGACGGAATTACTTTCTAACGGAGGTTTTTCCCCGATGCTAATGCACTTGACCTGTGTGATCATTACACTTGTGTCTTTTAAAGTGTCGTACACATGAGCGTCATGATTTTAGATACTGTGTAAAGTTAGAAGAACTTCAACTTTAACACACAGAGCTGCTCATCAATGTCAGTTCCATAGCAGTGGACCAATCAAAAGAACCCAAAAGCAGGGCAATCATTGCAAGTTTCTGCTTACAGGTAATTAGTGGTGGATACCCTCATGCTTTTTTTCTGAACCATTCCTCGCATGTTAAAAAGCAAAGACACATTTGGTGTGAATGAGCACTTTAACTGTAGTTGAGAACACATTGTCAAATATAAAATAAGCATAAGGCTGCATATCTTTCACTATAAAAACAGACAGTGTTCATTATGGCTTTCGCCCAAGGCTCCAGACTCATTCTTATATGACTGCACTGGTACTAATAACTTAAGTTGGTCACACCAGTTTTTTTTCATAATAACCTTCCAAATTGATGAATCAATGAGGAAGTAAAATAAAATAAACATATTTGTTTTTGAAACCTGCAACATTGTAATTAGTATCTATGTTGCACCCTAAAAATATAACACAATTCTTAATTGCAACTTTAGTATTTAACTTTTAATAATGTCTTGTCTGACTATGGCTGACTAATGTTTACTTTCACTTTAGTCATGCCGGCTGTGCTTTAAAGATGGCCATTTGTTGATCTGTTTTATGCATTCAGCCTGTATGTTGCAGTGCAATGAGAATTAACATATGAATTAAACAGTTTGGTTCTTTCATGAACTGTTCCATCCCAAGTTAAGCCATTGTAGTAGGGCTCCACGATTTGGAGAAAAAAATCGAATTGCGATTTATTTAATCAAATAGTGATTTAAATACAATTTACAATCATTTCATGAAAGAGCTACAGGTTTAATGTTGTGATTTAACAGCACCAAAGAAAGAACAAGCAAAATCACTACACTATGCTACTGTTTATTTAAAACCCTTTTATCCAATAAAGTTGTCAGTTGTCATAACAAATTAAGAAAATAACTATAGTATTTTAAATTCAGTTGAAGTTATATTTACAACCTTAAATATTAGATAAATAAAACCTTTAAAACCTGTTGTGTTACGTTTTTCATATTGATTTCATGACATTTGACGCACTGACAAAGCTTTCAATACACAATTTTAGATTTTAATTCACAGCACAAGAATCCTAATTTTTAATACATTAATATTTATTGTAGAATTTATAGATGTATTCAAGTGTATTATTTGTGAAACAATTTTGTCCTATAAAACTTGCAGTCAGACAGGTGAACTTTACCTTTAATTTTACCTGCTCAATGAAAACACTCTTTCAAACAAAACTTAAGTACATGCACCGAACAACATGAGCATTTATAGCAAATAAACGAATGTAATTTTTAAATAAATGTATTATCCTGCTCGCTTTTTGTGCATTGTTAAGCGAGTTCTTAAACACCTGCGATTGGTTATTGTGTTCCCACACTCAACAAAAAGGGCTGCGATTGGCTCTAACAGTTAGCACAGCTCTGGCGGGATTTACTGATGAGAGATGCTGATACAGATAAACGGCCGCACTTACAGTCTATAATGCACAGTTATCACAGCTAATGGACGCAATGGAGAAAACACACACTGCAGAGTAACACGCTTGTGTGTGTGGATCAACAAGAATTGCTGTAACAGCCGAGAGAGGTTACGTTACCTCACGCAAGCAGGTCAAAGGTCCATACACACACACAGACAGAGAAAAGCAGAGCAGAGATGGAAGCTGCGTCCCAAATGGCACACTATACACTCATGCACTATGTACTTATGCACTTACACACTCAGCAGGATAGTATATGTATGTAGCGTCGTCCCAAATGGCACACAGTTTTTTTTACTAAGCGGAAATTTAAACCGTTTCCCTGATGACGTTTGACGGTTGCCAAATCAGTGAAATAAACAACCGAATTATCAAATAATACCTGCCGTGAGTATTGCCGCATTCACCATCGGGAGGCGCTATAATCACTCTCGTAGGAGAAGTTTGCTTTCACCATCCAAAACAAATAAAGTTATCCAACATGTGCGCCCGATAGCTCCGCCCCTTCCGCTACGTGAGCAATCCTGCGGTCGTTGAGTGCGTTAAGTGTCCATCATTACACACTTCATACAGGGCTCCAAATTGCGACCGTTTTGGACGCATTTGCACCCAAATTTTATCTATACGACCTCAAAGTGAAGTTTCATAAACTAATTTTGAGAGGAGCACGTGATATGATTGAGCACGACTGGCTGCTTATCTGTAATCAGTATTAATCCAATCAGAGGGATCCAAGCTTACTATAAATGGATCGTTTTTTCGATACTGCTCTATCTTTGTTTTGGAAGAATCCTCCATTCCACCCCATCTAAGGGGGAGCTCTCGAGACCTACCTGATCTCGGATCCCCTGATATGCTTAATGACTGGGCTGGAGCCTTGGGCTCAGTATCTCTCTGCTCAGGGTTCTCTCCCAGGACAGCATGCTATAAACGCTAAGCATATATCTAAGTGGGAACTCTTGAAATATATTTGGGAGCATTTGTGCGCAGATTTAGGAGACATTCATGCAGAATGCATCTTTGCACCTAAAAACGTGAAATGCAGCGCTCGGGAATAGCTTAAAACAGTCTTTGTGTCAACTTTCTACAGTAAACAAATCCTGCAATGCTTGCCCCGCCTTCAAGCTCTTCTGATTGGCGCACTACTTTATAACTAAATGCGATTAAGTTGGTGAACATCAGCTGTCAATCATTCAGCCTTATGCCCACAGGTGACGGGAAGTTACAGCGCAAAAATGTCAATTGCTGAAGATGACGGAATGAAAAGCACAGACAGATATTGTTTTAGAAACCATTAATAATGGCACATCTGATAAATGATACACTTTACCACTGAATCTACACATTTTAAGCATGAGATGTTCTACTTAACCTTTTATTTAATCATCAGGACTTCAAACGCAATAAATCTGTTAATATAAAGCTTGTAGTTACGGTGCACATAATTCTCTCTTGCTCTCTCTCTAAGGTTGCTTTATTGGCATGACATTACAGTATTGCCAAAGCATTTTAGATATGCATCAAGCATATAATATATTAACATCACTAAACTAATAAAATATACAGCAAATGAAAAATAAATAACAGAAAAAAATAGACAATATAGCGAAATATTAGAACAATTACAAAAATTAAAGGTGTAGATTATTTAAATAAGGCAAATTGGTTAATTAGCCATTTCTAACAAATGTTTTGCAGCCAGTATATTTTGTTCTTTCCGAGTATATAGTAAAGTTTATTTGAGTAGATTATTAAATGATTAATCAATTAATCTCTCGTGGCTGTGCGCGCACAGTCAGCTACGAAAAGGTCATGCAAAAACGCATACAAATAATGGCAACTTTACAAAGCGAAAGTAAAACCTGAACCCCAGACATTTAGGAGATTCAGAAACTACGGTCAGACGCATTTTGGCACATCTCTCTGGGTGTGCAGAGCATGTGACTGTCTGAGTGACAGTTTTTGCGCACAAAAATCCAGCAGGAAACGTTCAGAGCGAGAGAAAACTTTCCACTGGTTAATACAGCTCGTATGCTAGGCTATCGTGGACAGATACAAATAAAGTGTAAAAGGATAATAATAATAGTACTATTCTTGTGTCATTGCCAAATATACTTGGGCCGCCGTTAATATACCTGTGCGGCCCGCACGAGTAAAGTCGAGTGGGAAGCACTTCGGTTAATGGAGTAAAAGTGTTTTTCTTTTTTTTTTTTTGTGCGTGTGTGTGTTTTTAATGTGATTGTGTGAGCAGTTAAAAAGACGTTTAATACAATAAATTATAAAACTAAATAGTGTTATAAATTCAATGACTATTCTGTGTTTTATTCTGTGACTATTCTGTGTTGAATACAGTTAAGACACCCAATAATAAACAGAAAGCATTGCCTAAATTTCACTTGTATCTTTGGTCTATTGTATTCATCAATGTCTGTCATTGAGGGTGTGCTCACACCATGTACAGTTGTCTTGAACCGGGCTGAAGCACGTTTGTCCCCCCCTCCCATCTCCCCCGACGGCCCGCATTCACATTGCATTCGAACCAGAGCACGCTTACGTCATCGATGATACGCTGTTCAGTAAGCGCTGTCGCTCAGCACAGTGGAGATTTCTTTAGTTGTATCGTTTTAGTCGTTTGATATGCGGTGACACGTAGTCAAATATTTAGCCGAACAGATCAGCCACTTTTGATGCTCATAAACAATCAAAGTCCTCGTGCTGCAGGAATCCGGAGGTTTGCTGAAGGTGTAGATGTCGTGCAGTGAGGGGTTTGTGTCTTTAATAAACTACGCCAGTTTGCGTTCATTGAACAGTAAGAATGATTAATAAACACATATGAAACATATGATGTCTCGTCTCGTCTTCAGTTTCAGGCTCAGGTGCACTTTGGACTCACAAGGGTATCGCGTCTGAGCCCAAGTAAACCGTGCTCTGGCACACCTCTTCCAACCGGGCCCGAGCCCGATTCAGAGCACTCACACTTCTCAAACGATCCAGGAAACGAGCTTGGGCACGGTTTGGATAGCATAGTGTGAGTGCGCCTTTATTATATTATCTACGATTCAATCTCCTACAACACTCATCCCAATCAATCTAAGGGTGCTTTCACACCTACACTTTTGTTTCCGAAGCGGTCTCGTTTGCCCAGTTAGCGTGGTTCGTTTGGCATATGTGAATCCACCAATCGTTCTCGGATCCGCGCCAAATCAATCGCTCCGAGATCGCTTGAAGGAGGTGGTCTCGGCTCGATTGAAACGAACTCTGGAGCGGATCGATTGCAGTGAGAAAGCAAACGATCCGAGCGCGGTTATATCACTGTGTTTATGGATATGTAATAGGCATACGGCTATATGAAAAGAGAATTATGAGTAGGGCGGGAAGTTTCGCGAGTCTCTGGATGCCCGCAATTGAGTGATAATCTCCCGGTAATCTCGCGTCTCCCTCCCGGCCCACAAATAGGCTACGTTGTGCACCCTTTTCACCCCTCTCCACCGCATCTCTTCTCACTCTTCAGACACGTCGCGCGCACCTTGTCAAACTCCACCAAACCACCACCTCTCCTGACAGCTGAGCAAAAATAAACCCTGCAAAATAAACCCTGACACTGACCAATGCAGGGCTCGAAATTGCGACCAATTTGGTTGCATATGCGCCCGAAAATTAATCTATGCGACCTCATAATATATCTGGGAGCATTAGTGCGACTGCAGATAATGGTTGTAGTGCGACCTGTTTTGGTTTTTTCTAAAAACGTGCTGAATCACTCTTCCCTGCCGCTATATTGGTCCATATTAGCTGTCATTCACTCAAGGTATTCCGCTGTCAGATGACAGGGAAGGAGCTTTTATGACCACGGGAAATACAAACGGCTGAAGAGTAAAAACTTAAAGCACGCAGGTTTGCAAACCCCACCTAAAGTTAAGGCGCAGATGAAAGCGATCATGACACGTCACGTGGTGAATAATGATCCGCCAGCTGTGATCAATCGAGTACGCGCTTCTTGGAGAAGGTGCCCGAATCTCCATGCGTTGCATTCACTGCGTGTTCAGCGCAAAGGTCCGCTAAAAGTCAAATCTAATACTGTACATATCATCGCCAAAGGAGCTCGCCTTTACTAAGTTTACACTGAAACTGCGGCTCATAACAAAGACCGGTATTGGGCCGGTGGTCAGCGCAAGAATCCTGCTCTGCCTGCTCATAAATTGGGTCGGCTGACTCGCCAGCTTTTCCACAAACACAGAAACATGAAGATCAGCTCAGACTGAACCTTTAAATTGACACAAACTGAAACCAAAACTTTTAAAGAGTGATAGAAGTGAGACTTTACTTTCTTTCTTTTGTCTATTCTTGTTTGAGGTGTATATTATTATTTTATTTATTTACTGATGACTGCTTTGCAGCTTTCATCATTGAATTGAATGATTTATTATAATCTTTTGTTTGTTTTGTTGCAGAAATATTATTTATTAAATTGACATGCATATAAAAACAGCAGCACAAAATAAATATTTCCTACTGCAATGCTTCATTTTTGTTTGATGCAAACTATACAATTATTTTTCATAAAGTAACTGACATTTTATAGCAGATAACATACATTTATGCACATTCAAGGCAGTATCATAATGAGAAATGGAATTCATTGTTACTATTATTGTCATTTTCATCATCATTAATATTCTATAGCCTAATTATTAGACATTCATTTTGGAATTATTGCACACAAATATCAATGTCTTCGCAGCATTAGTTAGATAGTTGTTTCTGGTTTTTGTCAGTCCTATTAATGTTGTTTTAAAATACAATAAATCCCTTACGAAACAATTTGCAGCGGTGCTCGTTCATTTTTGGTGGGTGCTCCTAAATTTTTTCTGGTGCTCCTAAATATTTGAAGTTGGGAGCACCTGTGCTACCAAGTAAAAAAGTTAATTTCGAGCCCTGCAATGTAAGGAGAGTTTACTCGCACGTGACTTGTTTTAGCTCTTTTGGTCTGATTAGAAACTTTGCAGTGTGAAAGCGAACCGCTCCAAGAGCAAAGAGCAACAATGTAACATTTGAAATCCCTGTTTCAGAACAACTGAATCGATTCACAGGTGTGAGAGCACCCTCAATTAATAAATTGAGCTATTCAATTCATCTAGTAAAACAGTTCCAATTTAAAACGGCACTAAACATTGCTGAAAAAAAGAGTCAGTTTTTTCTAATATCATCCTAGTACTGTCCACTAACATCCATACAAATACATCCACAGCAATATAAATACACCAGCAAAATCTCAGTTGACCCATTGCACAGTGCAAAAACATCAACTTGTCAAACAAAACTCATAAAACTCATAAATCATTTCACTAATTAAAATGCAGTTGTAATAAAATTTTTGCTAATTTAATCTCTAAAATTATTAATCAATTAAATTGATAACACATTATTTTGGACAACAAACTACATCAACCAATCAAAACCAACCTAATAAATCTGAAATAAGACACAACAAGTGTGAAAAGCATCCCTCAGATTTGCTCTGCCTCAAGTGAGCCTACAGTAAAGTCACACTGCAGCATTGAACAGTGAGCAGAAGCCCCGTCGCTCTGATGTGGTCTGATCTCACTCACTTCACCTGCACTTGTGACTCTTATAATGTGTGTGCAATGCAAACACACACGCCACACACTACCGACAGCACAACTATTCACCTCTGAGCAAACAGCCAGATATGAAACCCATGAGCTCTCCGTCAGCCTGTGTCAAGCTATTCACTACATTTCATTTGCAAACTCCAGCGATTGCCTGATTTCTCGATATGAACCCAGCTCTTGGCACAAGTGTTTGATGAGTGCGCACTACTAGCGACGAAAGCACAGTATAGTAGACTGGTTTCCGATTGGTTTCCTGTCAAACCACAACAGTCAGACATGTGTGATAGCCACAACAACCTTTCTGTGAAAAGCCCAGACAGGCACGCTTTGATGTTATCCTCTGAAAAGTTGAATAAGACGCCTATATTTAAAAGATCTCAGCGACCTTTTAGCTGGATTAGGAGCCAAAAACATTTGGAATTGTGAAAATGTCAAAACCGTGAGAGCATATAGTGCTTTCATAATCTTAATAGGGTTGGGCCGATGGCCAATAGACAACATGATGCTGAGCCGGCATCGCCGATCCTCCTTCCCGCCCCCGTCGCAAACCCGCTCGCGAAAAATACACACTGAGGCCACATTTACGTCAATAGGTCTTAGTTTTAGAATGGCATTTTAGAACGAAACTGATCCACATCCACATTGTGTTTTACCTAGCACTTTTGAACAGCCCTCTGTCCGCTAAAAATGCACATCACATGACCACACACACACAAACAGACAGAGCCACACACACAGCCACAATGTCATGCGCTCCTCTGAGTTCCAGGCAGAGAGCAGTGGACGTTGGACAGATTATTAAGGACGTAATGCTGGATTGCATCTCACTATAGTTGTTAAACGTGATATTCAGACATCCCTAGTCTCCCGGAAGTTCAGGTAGTCTCTATGCATTTGCTGGACTCATAATGCTCGCAAACGAGTAATAATCTCCATTAAATCGTGCATCTCCCTCCCGGTCCTCAAATAAGTCACACACCCTTCTCACCCCCGGATCCCTCCTCGCTCTTCAGAAACGCCGCGCACACTCTAAGAACATTCCCCTCCCCCACCCCCCGCTTTTCACATGATGATGATTGGCTAAATTGGCTAAATAATAAATAAAATAAATAATAAAATAAATAATAAATAAAATAAATTGGCTAAATAATACTACTTTACAAATTGTATTGTATATGAATACTAAATTCATATACAATACAATTTGTAAAGTAGTATTATCTGTCTTTTAGCAGATGAGAGACTTGCTTTGCTAATCCAATTAGATCCACTTATTTAAAGATTGTAAACATTAAATAAAAATTAAGTTGTTATTTTACAATTCATATATTAAGTGTTTAGTTACAATACTCCCAAAACCACTCCACATAAACAGATATTTTACAAAATTCTGTGCAAAAATGGCAAAAAAAAAAAAAAAAAAGTCCAATACTGCTGTCCACAAAACACAGATGTTTTCTATATAAACCCACACTTTTCTTTTACATTTTAATTCATAAAGATGAACGAGGAACTGCTCAGATTAAGATAAAGAGTATAAAAAAATGGATAGCAAATGATTTATTATCTGATGTAATAACAACACAACTGATTTCCATGTGTAAATAAATCAGTTCTGCTCACCGGCGGTCAACAGCAGGCCATAAACGATGCTTATATACCTCAAGCTGAACATAACCCAGGATTTATTTGTACTTTAAGGCTTGCGGTTTGAGAAGCGATATGAAAATGCCAAACCAACATGTCATGTTACAAGAGCTCGCCTTCCTGTTTCCTAAATTTATATATCATAAACAGCAGTGGGTTGAAACTGAAACTACACATGCACAAGGATGGTTGAAAGTGAAAAAACATGCATAGTATATTAGAATAGTAAATTGCTTTGCTTGAACATTCAAACCCAACTAAAATGTTTCATTGGATTTTAAGGCCCTGGATTACATTGGTTTTAGTGTAATTCTCAATATTATTGCTTACACAGCTTAAAACTAAAAAGTAAAAATCACTGACTAAAGGGAAAACAAAGTGCCTTTTCCATAGATTTACTGTAGCACCAGTAACTAGAGCTGTCAAAAGTACAGACTTCAGTACTTTCAGCATTTTCCCACTATTATGTTCGTAAACACCACTCATTGGCTGATGTGTTTAAGTGCTCAACAGAAATGACTGTGATTGGCTCAAAGGGTGTTTCACTCAACAACTCTCAAAATGTAAACAGAAAATGGACATTCTTAAGGCATTACCTTTATAGACAACTCTACCAGTAATGACAAGACTGGGGGATATCCATAGGAAATGCACCATATTAGTAATGTAGGCAACTTTTTAAAAGTTTTATATAATTACAGTAATTGTTATCAAGCTATAGCAATCTTGAATTTGTTTTTGTATGTAAATGCGTTCAGGCTCAGTTTTTCATTCAATCATCATAAAAGCCAGAATGTTTCCATGGTATTTTAACTTAGGGTAAAATAAAGCACGATTAGTTTTACTTATGATTATTATAGTCTAAATGATATTATGGAAGACCCTGCTTAGGTTTTATTAAATAAAAGGAAGATTTTTTTATCAAATATTTACACATTTAAAGAAAGAAATTCTAGCAAAAAATTCTTAATTCACTTCAAAGGTTAACAAATATTTATCCTCATATATTTTGTACCTCATAATTGTGAAATTTTGGTTTACTGTGAAAAATCTGGCTGACACACTTTTCAAGTTTCAATAATTAAAGGATTTAAATTGACAATTAGTTGCCTGGTTTTTACACACTTTACTTGGCAATCAAAAAATATTAACTGAACTTTCTAATTTGACAGGAAATTTAACATTTATTGTGATGACTATCAATAAACCACTGATATAAAAATGTAGTTTGATTAGTTTTTGACTATATTGCTGAGCCATACACACTCACAAATTGCAATCTGATTGACACGATTGTCAAGTTTTGATAGCAAAAGAGTTTAAATAAATGATTAGTTGCCTGTTTTCTACAAACTTCACTTGCCAACAAGAAAAATCTGAATGTAACTTGAAAATTTAACATTTATTGTGATGACTATCAATAATCCACTGATATAAACATTTATTTTGATCATTTTTTTGGACATATCTCATAGCCGTACATTCACAAATGGCAATCTGGTAGACAAGATTGTCAAATTTTAATAATAAAAGTGTTAAGAAAATGAAATAGTTTCTTGATTTTTACAAACTTTTCTTGCCAACAAAAAAATCAGAACTTGGAAATTTTACATTTATCGGGATGACCATCAATAATCCCCTGATATAAAAATGTATTTCCATCATTTTTTAACCATGTCTCCTAGCCATACATTCACAAACTGCAATCTGATTGACAAGATTGTCAAGTTAAAAAGAGTTTAAATGAATGATTAATTGCTTGGTTTCTACAAACTTTACTTGCCAATTTTTTTTTTACTTAACCTGGAAATTTTACATTTATTGTTATAACTATTAATAATCCACGGACATAAAAATTTATTTTGATCCATTTTTGGAAATCACATAATTGCAAACTGGTTGACACGATTGTCAAGTTTTGATAACAAAATAGTTTAATCGAATGATTAGTTGCCCGGTTTCTACAAACTTTACTTGCCAACAAAATAAAATCTAAATTTAACTTGAAAATTTGACATTGTGATGACTATCAATAATCCACACACACACACACACACACACACACACACACACACACACACACACACACACACACACACACACACACACACACACACACACACACACATATATATATATTTTTTATATATATAATTTTTGGCCAAAACGTCTAGCCGTACGTTGACAAATTGCATTTTGGTTGACATGATTATCAAGATTATGATAATAACAGAGATTAAATGACCAATAAGTTGCCTGGTTTCTACAAACTTTACTTGCCAACTAACAAATCTGAACTTAACTAGCAAATTTTACATTTATTGTGAAAACTTTTAATAATAATTAATAATTTTCATCATTTTTTGGACATATAGCATAGCCGTACATTCAGAAATTGCAATCTGGTTGACATGATTGGCAAGTTTTGATAATAAAAGAGTTTAAATGAACAATTAGTTCCTTGATTTCTACAAATTTTACTTGACAAAAAAAATCTGAACAGAACTTGTGATAATCAATAATCCATAAGTTATAAACATTTATTTTTACCGTTTTTTGACCATTTCACCTAGCCGTACATTCACAAATAGCAACACAAAGCATGCATCAGGCTTTAAAATTACAATTAGCATTGGCAACTCACCTTGTTCATATTCCCCGCTTGCTGATTGAGGGCATTGTGTGCCCCCATCTGTGGTGCACCCTGGGTAAGCGTCTCCGCCAATACGCTGCCAGAAACACCGACTCCCTGCCCACCGCCTGCTCCGACAGGTGCCCCCTGCATGCCCTGTCCCTGGTACTGCATCCCTGGAGCTGTCCTGCCTCTTCCGGCCGGTCCCATCACACCATTCATCATCTGCCCCTGCGGAGTCATGTTCTGCCCCATAAGTCCATGAGCCTGGTTGTTATTGTTCAGCATGGCCGGGTTGAAACCTGTATTCATGCCCATTCCAGGGCTGTTGTTGCCCTGACCGGTAGGGGTCCCGACAGGCTTGGGAGCTTGGGTCTGGTGTCCAGGTGAGCCCTGGCCCATGGGACTCTTGCCCAAGGCACCCAGTTGTCCACCCATACCAGACTGAGGGCTGAGGTTTCCACCCAGACCAGAGCCGCTCCCTGCCTGCAAGAGCTGGGATAGCTGCTTGTGCTTGGCAGCAGCATCCGGGACATTGCCCCCCATCCTGCTTCCCACCCCTCCATCTCCATTAGAGGGCATGGACATCAGGCCCAGGTCTCCGTTGGGTATCAGCTCATCTGGAAGATCATTTTCCAAGTCGAACAAGGACACGAAGTCTGGAGAAACAGGAAAAAGAGTCAATGAGCACAGCTTTTTTAACAAAGCAAAAAAATTAAATTTTTAGAGCATAATGCCCAATTCACACGGGGCGTGCAACGCGCGTGGCTGTGCATTTCTACTTCTGCGCACTGTCTCTGTTGGTCTGCATTAACACTTCCGAAACGCTAGTTGGCAGTGAAGTTTAAATGTTCCTCTGTGTCGAGTTTCTTTGCTGCTTTTTTGCGTTTCCTGAACACTTCCGGGATGTACAAGTGGCTCAAACTCGCTCATTTTGAGGCAGGAACCGGCGGACGTGCAACAACTTTAACTATGAGGTAAACACAAAACAAAACTTTCCATCCGGAGCTCCTTCACGGGACTCCACACTGGTTAAAAAAAAAAAAGAAAAAACGCTCGCGCCATTCGCGCGGTTCTTGGTCCCGCCCAGACTCGTCAGCGCTACCAAGCCGACCAATCACAGAGCTTACGCTACGCGTCGTTGCGACGTGTAGTTACATCTTTTGAGAGGTGCACGTCAGTGACGGCGAAGGGCTATGCGTCAGCGCCGTAGCATATGCCAGCGTTTGACGCAGAAGTATAAATCTGCCTTAAGGATCAGCCAATCAGATCGCTGTATGCAAATACACCAGCTAAGACAGTAGCCAACTGCGGACTAATTTCATTGGCTGACACTGCTATGACAATCGCGTCAGCCCGAACTTCAGACACGCCTTCTGTCAGGCATTGACGCTGAAGCCCCGTGTGAATGGGGTGTAAAAGGTACAAAACCCTACATTGTTTTTGTGTTAACTCTTTGACATGTAATGTAAAACAGTATTTTTTTTTCCAGTGTAGCAATATTAACTAAAATGTAGTTGAGACCTGCATGCAACTACTTCATTGACCTTATTATTCGATGCAGAAGTTTTTGCGATTGTTTTAGAACTTCCGATTCAGTCGCCTATGGGAGAAATGACTACGAATAATAAACGGCAGAAAAATGTCGAACAACTTGCTCTACAAACAACTGTTTGCATGATTATACAGACAAAGCAGAATCATATAAAAAGAAAATGTCAGTTTGCAACAAGCAGCATAACAAGCTTTTTTTGACGTCTAAAAATGAATGGAAGTGAATGAGATCTGAAGTGTTGAGCCAAAAAGAATCAAATGGCTGCGCCTTCTCGTACACAAAGAATAAGATGAACAAGGTTGTCATGATACTGGAATTTGGTACCAATCGGTACTGAAATTTTAAAAAAAAATGTCCATTTCCAACGAACATTTGAGTGCTGTGGAGTACGTTCTTGAACAGCGCTGATTTGCCGTTGTGTTTACGTGCTAAACAGAAATGACTGTGATTGGCTGTGAAGGTCATCAATTCACTGAACTCACCGCTGTTTACTGAGGGAAACTTCAGATACAGGGACACTATGGAGTTTCAATGTCAATCAGATAGTTTGTCTTTAAGCCGACATACGTGCGATCCGCTGATAAATTGCGGCTTTGAAATGCTCCAGAATTCCAGTATCATGACAACCCTACTACTTTATTTGCATTTATCGGAAAACAACCAATAACTACAGAATACATAAGACGTGTTGCTTGTTTAGCTTTGAATAGGGAAAAGCGTAACGTCAAAATGGCAAATGAAGCCCCGCCCACTAGAACAGGAGCCAATCAGCGATCAATATAGACTGACGATTCTCCAGGGGAGGGTAAGTTTCTAGGAATGAGTTTCTGCAGATTTTGTTTTATTTGAACGTTTAGAAAAACTATTAAAATGTGGTTTAATTTAATTGAAGATTCCTAATATGAAATTTAATCGTAAGCTTGGCAAGCAATTTTAGAGAATTTGATGTTTGCCCATTCAACCAAAATGCCCGAGCATACTGCCTGAGAGGCATTACAAAGATGGCTGCCAAGTGAAATGACTTACTTTAAGGCTGATTTGAGCTTCTGCGCCGAGTGATTGGCGTGACCCACGGCATCTGCCTTGCGCGTAGACATTTGCATTTAGACTTTTGTGTGCTGTTTGTGTTGCACTTCAGAAAGACTAGCTGGCAGTAGGTTTTTGTTTCTCTCTGGCGTGTTTCTACGCAGGTGTTTTTTTTTTAGCACTATCTCAATGTATAAGTAGCTGAAGCTCGCTCACTCAAGAGGCGGAAGCCGGCAGACGTGCAACTCCTTTATTCAAAAGGAAAACACAAAAACAAAAACATCTAAGCTACTTCACAGGACCAGACACTTGTTAACACTCGTTTCAAAAAGTTTATGCCGGTCTCGGTCCCACCCACATTGGTCAGAGCCACCAAGCCAACCAATCACAGAGCTTACACTATGCATCAGTGCGACACGTAGGTAAATTTTTTTTGAGGGGTGCATGTCAGCGACAGCCACGGCAAGTGCTTTCGACAGAAGCATGTGCATGCACTTGATGCAGAAGTATAAATCAGCCGTTAAAGGGACTTTGAAACTGCACACCTCAGAATGTTCATCAGCCAATCAGAGTTAGGCATCAAACACCCCCGAATTACAATACATATTCATTAGCCCCTTTCACACAGTGATACCGGTAAATTTCTGGAAAATTTCCGGAACGACTTTACCGGTATATTGAAAAAAGCGCTGTTCACACAGGCGAGGACGTTATGGAAATTTTCCGGAAAAGAGCATTCACACATCAATTCCAAAATACCGGTAAATTCTGACATCATTCACCACAAATGAGCTTAAACGGCTGCGCTTGTATTTGTAAACATTTGACTAAATTACAAACTCTGTGGATGATCAATATTGTGAACAACTTTCGCAGGATCACTTTCGCATGTCGAGATGTTCATAATATGTGCGTGTGCAGGAGCTCACAGGCTGTTTCACAGGCACACGCAAAGCTTGAAGGTAAACAAACAACGGCTTATCATAAGCATCTCATCGATGATTATTTACACAGTTGACATAAAGAAGAACATATAAACGTGATCTGACTAAGTTCTAGCAGCTAAATGTGTCTGGAAAAATATTCAAAGGCTTTTATTCTCACAAACCGCACGGACGTAAATGCGTCTGACTGTTGTGATTGGCTAAAGCAGACGTCTCACGTCAGCACGTTCTAGACGTGCACGCGCTTATTACGGGAATCTTCCGGCAAATTGCCGGTAATGTTACAACTTCTCTTTCCGGAAAATAGCCAGAACGAATTTACCGGTATTTTCAAAAAGGACCTGTTCACACATACAGACCTTTCCGGAAAATTGCCGGCAATTTTCCGGAAAGGTCTGTATGTGTGAAAGGGGCTAATTGACTGAATTTTGTGCACTTCTCAATGACTATTACACAATAAGATTTATCATAAATTGGAACCCTTGCCCTCATAACGGTCTTGACTTCATTCAAATTCAAGTTTCAACCAATAAAGGTCACCATTTGCAGACACACAACTTTATGTTTTGGTTTGAAAACTGCATGAGGAAGCGGACACTGCTGTAATGTCTCCTTATCCTCAGTGGGGAGCACTCAGATTCACGGCTAAAAATAAGAAATACTCCAGCCGCTCATCTGTTAGCCCGCGCACCCCCCTAGTCTTCAACAGCTGCCTGTCAGTCTGGTCTACCTCCTCACCACTGAGACCAGCACAGCCAGTCCACACAACAGACAGAAGAACAGCGTGTGCTCGAGTCTGACATTTTAAATAAATAACAACGCTAAATTACAAAAAAGACTAATAACTCAAAACAAACTACAGCAAAAAGCTAATCCACAGTGAAGTGAACTCAATCCAAACACATATTGATAGTCTGTATAACCACTGTAAGATGCTTTGGATAAAATCATCCATCAAATGTTTAAAAAAAGAAAGAAAAAAAAAAGAAAAAAACATTTTAATTCCAAGTTTAGAAAAATTATTAGCAGAGAAGTCCAAGTCTCAAGACGACTTTCGGTGAAGCATGTTACAGCATTTAAAAACATCTGGATAGAAAGTATAATAAAAGAACATGTCTTAAGATTTCAGACACTAACCGTACATTAACACCGAAAGCAGCGAGAGTGGCAAAGTAGCTGAAAATCATTCATTTTCAATGGGAGCTGGCGGCAATAAGCGGCACACCTTCATTGGTGTGTGCATCGAGGAGAGTTGAAATCAAGTCAACTATATGGTAATGAGCTATGACACGGTTTGCCGGCAACCAATCAGATTGTTGAAGTCCACCGCTAGCGAGGACTCCAGAGAACACAGTCCTTTGAACTTTAGGGTGCTTTCACACCTGCCTTATTTAGTTTGATTGAATCGCACTAGAGTTCGTTTTCCCTTTTGGTGCGGTTCGTTTGGGCAGGTGAGAATGCAGCAATCGTACTTGAGTGCGCACCAAAAGCGGACCAAATAAGCGTATCGAGACCTGCTTGAAGAGGTGGTCTCGGTATGCTTTCAAACGAACCCTGGAGCGGTTCGTTTGTGGTGAGAATATGATCCGTACTAAAACAGGTCCAACCGCAAAAAGTACTGCGCCTTTTGGACTAATCCAGCTGCCGTAGGCTGATGCGCTGTGCATTATGGGATATGGGGGAAAAATATCTGTTGACAGCGCTTTACCAACAGCGAGAGGGGCAAACATTAGCTGATGGATCGTTGGTAATATTTCCGCAAGATGACCATGTCGCAGTTTAGCTAAATTAATTCACGCCTCCTCTTGAAGTGATGAGCGATGCATTAAAACAGCCGCGTTTTCCAGCCGCAGCCGCGCTTCATTCTAGAAATGTATAGTTTGTCTAAAGCAGGCATAAAATCAGTCAGCGCAGTTGTCCCTCCAGAGAAAAAAACGACATTGTGTCTGCCGGTTTTGTTTACTTGCAGGAGTTCATTGGCATTTTCCCGCATATGAATTCTAACTAATCAGTAAGCAGTTTAGGAAATATGTTTAACAACATCTGAGATGTGGATTTTGTCAGATGACTGCATTTTGGTTCGTTTCAACTGGTTCGGACCAAAGCCAGCAGTGTGGTGTGAAAACGACCCAAAGACGGCAGAAAATGCAACAATGTACCATTTATTGCGCTTGGTCCGGACCAAATGAAGCAAACTACATGTGTAAGCGTGTGGTGAAAGCACTTTTAGTTTCGACCGCAGTTGTTCCCAACGGTTTTATTATCATGGTCGCTGGATTTGCAATTATTTACAATGCTTTCTTACAGGGACATAGATTAAATTGATGTGCATTAATGTTATACATTTTTTCTTTTAAAAAGTAGGAATCTCACGCTAACCATAACGACAGTACAAAACAGTGTTTCGGCTTCAGAATATTTCAGACATATGGACAAAGCCACACCACACGCAACAACTAGATCTTCTATAGTTAAAAGAATTTGATAAAAGCATGTCTTTATGTAGGAGAGTAACTGATTTGCTGATATGCTGCAATGGAACCTTTAAATACAAGATCAACGTATCGAATTTTGACGCTCTTGCTAGAGCAGTAAAGGCAGACACCGTATTCGCCAGAGTAAACTTTGCCGTTTTTACAGCTTTGGTGTGAAACAATTTTTAGGCACAATGCTAATTTTAGTTTTGTACCCTTACCTCTTCCCCTTGGCCCTTGAAACTCAGTGTGAAGGGGAAGAACTTCAAAATTGCCCCCAAGGAAATGGGACAGCACCTGCATGTCATCATTCGTCATCGCGATCTCACCCTTCATAGGAGTTCGACAATCGCGACAGCTGTCGTTATTCCAGTTTTAATTTTAAAATCCCAGTATTCCATTATTTTTTGGTATTTATGTTCAGGAAATTACTGAAGAGTAATTACTGTTAGTTTTTTCCATTTCTATCACCAGATGACCTAATATCCCTATTTGGAAAGCATTTATAATGTTAGATCGATTAGGATGAATCTGCAGTGGGAGTGCATCTCTATAAAATCTAATAAACAATCAATAAATATAATCTCGAAAAAGATTGAAATAAGTGTTTTATTGTTTTCTGAGTCTAACCGTATTCAAATACAGAAACTGAATGATAAAAATAAAAAATTCAATAAAACTAACCATTTATAAAGTCAAAATTGGTACTATTTCTTATGCCTTAATGCTTTTAAAATCATTATACAATCACAGGCATCAAAAACACATGCAAATGTTAAATTATAATACAAACTCTGCATTGTATATCCTGTGATGTAAATTGTCGTTTATTAGTAATCACATTTACATTGAGTATTGCAGATTGCAACACCAAAAAAAGATTTTGGAAAGATATTATACATGAAATCATACATTTTTGCAAATAGAAAAACAAAACTCCTAACATATTATGTGAAACATTGTTGCTACATTTTTTTGAGCTTCTAAAATGTTAACAAAAGCACAATACACTGAAGAATAGTCATCTCAAAAAAGTCTTTCAATACTCACGCCCCATTCACACGGGGCTTCAGCGTCAACGCTTGACAGAAGGCGTGTCTGAAGTTGGGGCTGACGCGATCGTTATAGCAGCGTCAGCCAATGAAATTAGTCAGCAATCGGCCACTGTCTGAGCTGGTGTATTTGCATACAGCGATCTGATTGGCTGACGCTTCCGTCTGCACTTAAAAAGTTGAGCAAGTCCCAACTTCTGCAGCTTACAACGCCTCTGAAGCGGCGGCAACGGATCAACAATGCAGTTCGGCAATGCCTGATGTAGGGTTGTAACAATATACCGGTATGACGGTCTACCACGATTTGAACGTGCACGATTATCATACCATGAACAATTGCATATCAACGGTTTTAACCCTTAAAGACCTCTTAAATGTTTAATAACTTTTGATCCGCTGATCCGATTCATACAATTCAAAGATTGGCATAAAGAAGAGAATCTCAGCTTTCCAGTGCTGTATCACATAACATTCGCGGCTCCGGAATCAGTGCGGTTACGTCATCAAAATTTGACAACGCTGATTTGACAAAGAAACGCTCGTCACTGTGTCTCCGGACAAACCAGACACGATACATTGATGCATTGTCCCTCCTCCATGCCCAGATTGGTTCAAACTCGCTATATCACAACCAATAAGCATAGGTTTCGCTTTTGTTTGTGGACCAAAAACGAGCTTTTTGAACAACACAGAATGAGAGATAGGCATACATTTATGCGCGGCTAAATAGAACGCAAAAAAAAAAAGTTTTGCATGAAATAATTCTCATACTAAGTACTTTTGCATGCACAGCAGCACAGAAACATGACAAAACAGTGACACAGCAAAGACGAACTGCTGCTCTTGCTGTTTTCAAAAGACGCAAATGAAGGTGCAGCTGTTTGTCTGCATTGCAGACAACCATATCCAAATCCATATCCACAGACAACCATATCCATGCTGGCACATAAAACCTAAGGATGTTCCATTTTGAATCTAGTTTCGTTATGTAACTATTTATAGTATAGTAAATATTTATATCTATTTTTTACTGAGGATTTGCACCATGTTTATTTGGACTTTATTTGGACTTTGACACATTATTTATTATTTTCTTATTTTTTTATTTGTTCATTGTAAGTGGTGTTGTTTATAGTAACTGAAAATATATTATTTGGAAAAAGTCAAATTTTCTTCACTGTTCTATTATTTTGTAACATTTGTAACTAGGGATGCACCGAAATGAAATTCTTGGCCGAAGGCCGGAGGCCGAATACCGAATGCGGTGTTTTGCATTTTTTTCCATTTAGTTTGCCAATTTTTTCACCATTACAATAATTAAATAGTAAAAATGAGCTTTTTACTATTTTGTGTTGCTTTTCAGAGAAATAAATCAAATAACAAAAATACAATTTCAAAAATATTTAACACTGAACATTTTTTAACATTCCAGCAGATAATATACAAACAAAGCACAATATAACTTAAACTAAATAAATTAGTAAAATAAAAAAATATTTTTATTTGGCCATCTTTGAAGCCCCCCTTCTTGAATAGCCTATGTTAGGCCTATAACTGACTGCTGAAAGAATGTAACTGTCTACAACAACAAATGTGCATTGAATAGTGCAAAAAATGTGGATGACAACAAATGAATAACTGTCCTAGACATAAGCCTACTTCTTCAGGAAAAGTGGCAGGTTCTTCTTTATAAAAAGTACCTTCTCTGCTGTCTCGCATGAAAGTCGGTTCCTCTTCTCATCGATGACAAGAGATGCAGCACTAAACAGTCGCGGCTCATCTGTAGTACGAACCCGTTTACTCTCTGCGCTGTTTTCATCTCCTGCGCTGTGCATCACCTGACTGTCCGTCTCCAATACCTAGCGGCTTTCCCAAGTCCATCTTGGCCTGGATCATTTCTCGTGTGCGCAGCTATTTCCCCATATCCAAGTAATGATATTTTATATGGCGAAAAAAGTAAAGGTGTTCTGAGTCCGCCTGACTAAATAGTGCGCTGACAGCTTCTAAGAGCGCACTTTCAGCTGTTCACTCCGTGGTCTGTTTCAGCCTCTTTGTTTAAAAGACGCTTTAGTGCTGCAAGTAAATGTATGACGTCTGCCACAGATGAGCTTATCTCTCTTGTTATCTGCTCAAAGGGGGCGAGAAGAGAGAACGTTCCTCTGGAAAATTCAGCAGAACAGTGTCTGCAAACGGCCGTTTTTGCCTCTTTCTCTTACACTTTAAAGTGCTTCCACACTGCTGACATGTTTGCTGCATAAAGCGCGCGCCTCTCACTCTACGCGGGTTACTTTTTGATCGCGGCATTAAAAACGTCATTGTTCGGCAAAATTTATTCGGCCTTTTTACTTATTCGGCCGAACACCGAAAGGGCTTTTTTGACTATTTTCGGCCGAATAATTTCGGTTGCCGAATATTCGGTGCATCTCTATTTGTAACATACCGTATACCGCGAAACCGTCAAACCGTGGTATTGTTTTAGACGATTATCATACCGTAAAAAATTCATACCGTTACAACCCTAGCCTTATGTCACCCATTCAAAGTGAATGGGAAGCATTGAAGCTGACGCCCAGTGTGAATGGGGCGTCACCCTCATATCAGTTCAAACCCATAAGACTTGCTTATCTTCTAAACAGTCAATGCGTTTGTTGCATTTTAAGAAGACTAAAATTCAGAACCACTTTTAGCAAACTTTTACAGAAGAGAAGTTGCCAAAATAACGATTTACACTTATTTTGTGGTTTAAAAAATAAATAAATTGTCAGTCAACCTATTGAACACAAAAATATATAAATAAATCGAGATGACTGGAACAAGTCCACATCTCGAACCATACAAAAAATAAAGACTTGCTGAATCCAGGCAGGCATTTAGGTGGCATCAGATCTCATCTGCGCTGCACCGATCACCCCACAGCACCCTTCCCTAAATCAGTCATGCTTCAGCCGAGACATTAAGCCAAGCAGCGAGCCGTCTGCCTGAAGTTGGTGGAGGGCAGCGTTTACACGCTTGGCTGTGTTTGTATGTACACTAATGCAAACACGGCTGGAATAAAAGCGCACGCACGGCTGCCACACGCTCACAGAAAAAAAAAAAGAGGGGGAACACCCAGCTGGCAAACAACACACCCACTGGAACCGTCACTGACTACAGTAAAAAAAAAAGAAAAACTGTGGAAAACAAAAAAGACCGCAGAGACTTAACACAAACCCTCAAATTAGTATGCATACTAGGGGACACGCGCATGTGTTGCCGCTCACACCAGCATTGCACATTACAGTAACTGTGGCTCACTATGGTACAGCCGCAGAGGACTGTGGACTACACGAAGAGACCAACACAGCAACCACATATTGACTGATCGCCTCGTCTGAAGAGTAAAAACTGATTTAGCAGTAAAATATCTCCTGTCGTTCTACTTCAAAAAAAAAATCCCATTTTCACTCAGTGTGTTACTTTACATTTCTTCACTAATGTCCACACAAAATCTCAAAGCATTATGCAATTCTGAGTGTTCCTCACATAGCTGAGTGGGCTTGACAAACCACCTGTAGAGAAAACACTTTTTCATCAGTGTATGCACCAGACACTTTGTTACAATCACTCTATATCTCTAGAAAACATTTTGCATTTCTAGTGTGAGGGTGGCTCAAAGTGGCTCAAATCTGCTTATTTTGAGGCAGGAACCGGCGGACGTGCAACAACTTTAATCATAAGGTAAACACAAAATAGCAGTCTTTATCCAGAGCTCCTTTACGGGACTCAACACTTGTAAACACCCGCTGCATCACGCTCACGCAGCTCTTACCTCCGCCCACACTTGTCAGTGCTACCAAGCTGACCAATCAAAGAGCTTGCGATCCGCGTAACATTTAAGAGGTGTGCGTCAGCAATGCTGACGACCACGGCGAGGGGCTATGAGTCGACAAGTAAAACACGCGTGCGCTAAACGCATTAGTATAAATTCAGCCTTAGTGTGGTTCGTTTGGCACATGTGAATTCCGTCACCGTGCTCTGATCCATGACAAATCAGTCTAAGATCGCCTGAATGAGGTCTCAGCTTGATTGAAATGGACACTAAAGCGGATCAATTGTACTGAGAAGCAAAACGATCCAATGTACTAACAATCCAGGCTATATCGCAGTGTACTATCGTTTTGTAATAGCCAAATATACGGCTATATAGAGAATGATGAGTAGGACGGGATGTCCTACAGGCAAATGTGCGTTTCATGTTGAATACCAAAGTGAAAGCATGCTGAAACATCAGAGCGCTGTTTATTCATATGGAAAATTTACAAAAATTATCATCTGATCCTTTTTCCATAATTTAATCTTAAAATTTTTTGTATTAGGCTTATTGTTTTGTTCATGTCTGCACTGACACCTCGAAAGAAAGATCAACATTGATCTGCTTCATGATCTGACTGCAGTCCCGCTTCATCTGTTATGTCTCTCTATATTTTAATCCTATAATGCAGAAGTCTAGCCACCGATTTTTATTTTTTATTTTGATTGATTAAATCAATAGATAAGATTTTTACAAAACTTGACAAATGAAATAAGGCTATGCATGAGAAAGTCTGACCTTTCTGATTTATATTCAGCGCACATTTTCACTTATAATATTTATAGACACATACATTTTTTCCCTAAATTTAGTTGTGTCACAATTATAATTTTTTAAATAGCCAGTTGTTTTTAAAGTTATGCTAAATAAAATGTTAAACAATTATGTTTGGCTTTGATACATTATTTAAAATATGTGGCTAAGAAATACCTATTAACTTCTTTTTTTTGGCGGGGCCAGTGAAAATTTTGACAGGGTAAGGTTGTCACAATACTGGATACCAATCCGTACTGAAATTTTAAATACTTTTATTTCCCGCGAACTTTTAAGCACCGTGGAGCATGTTCTTAAACAGCGCTGATTTGCTATTGTGTTTACATGCTCAACAGAAATGACTGTGATTGGCCGTGAAGGTCATCGGTTCACCGAACTCACCGCTTGATGCTGAGTATAACCACAGATACAGGAACACTGGAGCATTTCAAAGTCACTTCGACCAGCTAGTTTGTTTAAAAACTGAGGTAAGAGCGATCTCCTGATGAATCGTGGCTTTAAAACTCTCTGGCGTTCCTGTATTCGTGGTTAAACGCAGTGAACAGTGGCAAGTTCGGTGCACCTATGACCTTCACGACCAGTCTTTTCTGCTGAGCATGTGAGCACAATGGCAAATCAGCCATGTTTAAGAATGTGCTCGATAGTGCTTAATTGTTCGCGGGATTTTTTAAATTTTATTACCGATCGGTATCGAATTCCAGAATCGTGACAAACCTATAGCATAGTAAAAATAACCACTAGCCCGTTTGGGCTAGTAGAAAAAAAATCCTTGGTGTTGAACCCTGCTAGGGCAGCAGGATACTGGAAAAACATGCAATATTGTTGTTAAATATTATAATGACAATGTTTCTTACAGCATTACAGTATCTTGAAAAATGGCATTTTTATTAGCAATGTTTTTAAACCGTTTATTTAAAGACATTAAAATAAACAGGTTAAATATATTTTTCAGATCTAATTAATTCTAATTTATACCAAAAAAGTCGATATGCAATCGTTTAGTCTTTACAACAATACAAATAAGGAAAAACCTCAACAGATATTCTGATTGGCTGTTGTCATTTTCCTCTCTCCTCTCGACTCTGCCCATTAGTGTTTATTTTCAGCTCTGGGTTCACCCTTTGGGCCATCCCAACCAATACCAGATAAGCAGCTACTGGGAAGGTAGGGATAAAGATAGTTAGGTCCTATCTGATTGGTCCAATTTAGATAAACCAATGCATAAAATAATTTAATCACACATCTCCAATATGTATTTTGCATATACTATTATAGCGATAATAAATATTTTGTGATAAGTTGGGCATCCCTAAGCCATTCCCTGACAACCCTCAAGTGTCTAGCATCATGATTGGGGCATCTGCTCGCCAAGCATCACTTACAATGCCTTAAAAAAAAAAAAAAAAAAAAAAACATCTATTAAGTGTTTAATAAAATTTATTGTACACTTTAAGTTGCATGTTAATCCAAAAAAATGGGAGGAATTAGGGAGACAGGAAATAACGGATCTCTCCACGCTGGGCTGTGGTATTTCCTGATGCGAGTCTTAAGTTATGCTCTTCAACAATACACTACTTTTTGCAACACAACATGCTGCTTCAAAGAAAGAGACTGACATCAGGGTGTCCACTGAAATCCACACTGGACAGCCTTCAAGACTGTGTGAATGAATGGGGCTGTTTGGTTTGCTACATGCATGCTAGTATTGTTAGCGTCTGCTGTTTTACTTTGGGGAGATAGTTTCCTCAAGAACATAATATGTTGTAAGAGTTAAATAATAATAATAATTAGATAATATTTTAAAGAACTTAATTTCCAGAGCTGATCTAAGAGAGTGGCTTTAGTGAATTTTACCCTTTTTATTTAAGAAAAACGCTCATCAACTCGTGTACTATTTATAAAAACTCAATTTTTTTAGACTATTTTTGTGACAATACATACATGTATATTAGATGCTGTCAAAAGCATCATATTCGGTACCAAGACGAAAACTGGAGCATTTCAATGTCGCGTCAATCAGCTGATCTGTATATGAACTGACATATAAGCAATCCACTGATGGGTCGACGTGGCTTTGAAACGCTCCAGTGTCCGTGTATCTGTGTTTGCACTTAGTGAACAACAGTGAAGAGTAGTAAACAGATGATCTTCACGACCAATCAGTCATTTATGTTGAGCACGTTAACAAAATAGCCAATCAGCTGCGTTTAAGATCGCACTTAAAGGTAAGTGGGAAATGGATGTTTTGAAGGGGTGAAACAGTACATGTATTCATCCCGAACCGTCACGAAAACAAAAGTAGGATTAGAGTTTGCCATATAAAGGCAAAGTACTAGCTGGATATGAGACAGTAGACTAGATTCTCTTAAAATGAAATGCTAAACAGCTTGTCAAAAACAGTTTTGGAAAAGAAGTTACTAGCTACTATAGAGGTCAAAAGACTGATCTGCTTGCTGATTTTTGGTGAAAGAGAACGATTGGGTGCAGGCCCATTTCCAAGCAGGTAAACGTGTAAAATTTGGTTTAAACTTCTACGTCGAGTGATCGTCGTGACCCACAGTGACTGACTGCATTTCGCGTAGCCCTGCATTTATACTTTTGTCTGCTGTTTGTGCTGCTCAGCAATAGCACTTACAAAACGCTATCCGGCAGTAGATTTAAATGTTCCTCTGTGTCGAGTTTCTACGCTGGTGTTTTGTTTTTTTCCGAACGCAACCTTAATGTACAAGTAGCTAAAACTCACTTATTCAGAAGCAGGAACCAGCGAACGTGCAACAACTTTAATCATAAGCTAAACAAAACAAAAGTTTCCATTTGGAGCTCCTTCACAGGACTTGACACTTGTATTCAGGTACAGATATGGAATATTCAACAATGCATAATCTTTATTTTATTTAATGTGATCTTTATAAAAGTGACAAACATTATCTTGTGGCTGGATGTTTTAAAACATCCACACAATAAAGGCTGATTAACACTTCATAGCGCAAGCTCTGTGATTGGTGGGCTTGGTAGCTGTGTCAAGTATTGGTGGTGCTGGGAGCCATGAGCCTAAAGGAACGAGTGTTTATGTTTTGTGCTTCCCTTATGATTAAAGCTGTTGCACATCCACCGCTTACCGCCTCTGAATGAGCGAGTTTTAGCTACTTGTGCATTAAGAAGAAAAAAATGCAAAGAAACTCGATACAGAGGAACAAAACAACCTACTGCCAGCTAGTTTCTGATGTGTCATTGCAAAGTAAAGGCTGATTTATACTTTTGCGTCAAACTGACGCATAGCCCTTCGCCGTGGCCGTCGCTGACGTGCACCTCACAAAAAAAAGGAAACTACATGTCGCAACGATGCGTAGCGCAAGCTCTGTGATTGGTCGGCTTGGTAGCGCTGACGAGTCTAGGCGGGACCGAGAGCCGCGCGAATGGCGCAAGCCTGATGGAGCGATTGTTTACAAGTGTGAAGTCCCGTGAAGGAGCTCCGGATGGAAAGTTTTGTTCTGCGTTTACCTCATAGTTAAAGTTGTTGCACGTCCGCCGGTTCCTGCCTCAAAATGAGCGAGTTTGAGTCACTTGTACATCCCGGAAGTGTTCAGGAAAAGCAAAACAGCAGAGAAGAAACTCGACACAGAGGAACATTTACACCTCACTGCCAACTAGCGTTTCGGAAGTGTTAATGCAGACCAACAGACACAGCGCGCAGAAGTATTAATGCACAGCTACAGGCGTTGCATGCGCCGTTGGTTATGCCAGTCACTTGACACAGAAGTATAAACCAGGCTTAACACCAACAGCGCACAGAAGTATAAATGCACGGCTACACTCAAGGCATGTGCCGTGGGTCATGACGATCACTTGACGTAGAAGTATAAACTAACGTGTCTTAACATGCTTTAATCCTTCAGTCGTTTCAAATGTCTGAGTTAGTAAAATCTCATCTTTTTGTGTTTAAAACAAAAAAGAATCTCATAAGTGTTTGATAGTAGAGGGAAATAAAATGAAAATAGCAAGTACAGTTTAATTTAAGTAAACTATCACTTTAAAAACGCATTCCAGATGATAAAACATTTACTCAGTTATGATTAAACCCTGGATAGATTATAATTGACTAAATAATCAACTATAATGCCAAATCAACATTGCATATCCTGTGATGTGACCATTGCGATGCACACATTGTGATATCGATGCTAAAATTATATATTGTACAGAAGGGCTGTGCGATTAATTGAAACCGAATGGCAATTTGAAATGGGCTGCAATTTATAATATATATATATATATATATATATATATATATATATATATATATATATATATATATATATATATATATATATATATATGGCATTTTTTTACGCTTTTTTTTTTGTTTTTTAGGACAACAGTATCTCCTGCAGAAAAAATATCCAAAGATGCCATTTAAATGGTAAAGAAATCTGTGTTTTTGAAACCAAATAAGACCGCAGAAGTCAATGATTCATTTGAATTATTCAGTTCAAGTCAATTCAATTCACCTTTATTAGTATAGCGCTTTTACAATGCAGATTGTGTCAAATTAGCTTCACATAGAAGATCAGAGTAAATTGAAATAATTACAGTTCAGCTTTAGTCTGACATGTTTACTGCTTTAAAATATTTTAAATGTTTCACAAAATAAAATATATTGTGTTAAAAGGGGAAAAAAAGTTTTGATTTTACCCAGACTAGGGTTGTAACGGTATGAATTTTTCACGGTATGATAATCGTCTAAAACAATACCACGGTTTGACGGTTTCGCGGTATACGGTATGTTACAAATGTTACAAAATAATAGAACAGTGAAGCAAATTTGACTTTTTCCAAATAATATATTTTCAGTTACTATAAACAACACCACTTACAATGAACAAATAAAAATAAGAAAATAATAATTAATGTGTCAAAGTCCAAATAAAGTCCAAATAAACATGGTGCAAATCCTCAGTAAAAAATAAATATAAATATTTACTATACTATAAATAGTTACATAACGAAACTAGATTCAATATGGAACATCCCTAGGTTTTATGTGCCAGCATGGATATGGTTGTCTATGGATATGGTTGTCTGCAATGCAGACAAACAGCTGCATCTTCATTTGCGTCTTTTGAAAACAGCAAGAGCAGCAGTTCGTCTTTGCTGTGTCACTGTTTTGTCATGTTTCTGTGCTGCTGTGCATGCAAAAGTACTTAGTATGAGAATTATTTCATGCAAAACTTTTTTTTTTGCGTTTTATTTAGCCGCGCATAAATGTATGCCTATCTCTCATTCCGTGTTGTTCAAAAAGCTTGGTCCACAAACAAAAGCGAAACCTATGCTTATTGGTTGTGATATAGCGAGTTTGAACCAATCTAGGCATGGAGGAGGGACAATGCATCAATGTATCATGTCTGATTTGTCCGGAGACACAGTGACAAGCGTTTCTTTGTCAAATCAGCGTTGTCAAATGTTGATGACGTAACCGCACTGATTCCGGAGCCTCTGAAAGTCCGCGTTATGTAATGTATGTTATGTTATGTAATACAGCACTGGAAAGCTGAGATTCTCTTCTTTATGCCAATCTTTGAATTGTATGAATCGGATCAGCGGATCAAAAGTTATTAAACATTTAAGAGCAATACTTATTTTTAGCCGCGGGCGGCTGTCTCGGTCTTTAAGGGTTAAAACCGTTGATATGCAATTGTTCATGGTATGATAATCGTGCACGTTCAAATCGTGGTAAACCGTCATACCGGTATATTGTTACAACCCTAACCCAGACATTTAAAAAGAATACATTTCAGAGAAGTAATTACAATACCGTCGAACAGTGATATTTTTATCCAAGGTTATCATACCGTCAGGATCTTTTACCCACCCATGCCTCATCACTCCACTTAGAGCAAATGCGTGACTCTTGGCTGTGTGTGACAGTCCTACTAGCCAATTGAGTGAGCACAATTTCGTTCTGTCCAATCAGAATTGCACGACCAAACTTCGGCCATATTTAAAAAAAAAGAAAAAACAAAACAAAAAAAAACAGAAAAGCGCTGACAAGTGGGATTATGGTGTCTGCTGCTTCAGAAGCAATAATAGACAAATTACGATCAAAGAAAAACAGCTTTTGTAATACGGGAATATTTTGGTTTAAGTCACAGACACACAGATTGAGCTAAAGCTTGATGACAAAATTAAATAGTAAATCAAATTGTAATCGCAATATCTGACCAAAAAAAAAAAAAAAACGCAATCAGACATTTTACCCAAATCGCACAGCCCTATTGTGCAGTCCTACTTACAATGGCAAAAGAGAAGAAATTGTGAGATAAAAATAAGTTTTTTTATTCAGTGGCAGCAGCAAAATTTGAGACTTCAAAGAGAAAAAGTCAGCGAAAAAGTTGTGAAAGCAGTAAACTAAGAAAAAAAAAAAGCGAGAAAAAGAAACAGCTACAGAATTTCTTTCTCTGTGGAAGAAGCCCTTTAAGTTGAAAGGAAGACTGCGAATCACTGCACTGAAGTCTCAGGCAGCAAGCATAGCAGTGTTATTCAGCTGTTTGAAACCTCAACAGATGGTGCATGAAAACTTGCACGCAAAATGGGGATGAAAAGAAAACTTCTGCTTTCTCCAAGACTGGTGTCTATTGTCATCGCATCGACTGCTAGCAGTCCTGCCAGAAAAACACCTCCAGCAGACATACTCGATAGTCACAACTAAATGAATAGCTTGCAAGAAGACGTCACTCAAGAGAGCATATCATGATAAATATCTGAATCTGTGTCATTACATTCCACAGGAGCTCCTGCACATTCAGCAGCAGAACAGCTTCAGAAGTCACCATCAGGCAAATGAAGTAAATTTTAAGACATAAAATTCACTATTACATGTCTAAAAAATACACTTTATGTATATAATTCGATATTCGGGTCACACATTACTTGTGCATACATTTATATATGCACAATTTCTTGGTTGTGAACTCACATGGTAAATAAAGGCCTGGAACTGCAGTCATGCTGAAATGAACAAGGCTGTTTCTGCTGGACAGTAAGACCAGGTTTAGAGCTGAAAATCTAACTTGCGCCCAGTTCCAGAGGATTATTACGGGACATTTAAGTGTCTCGGTTAAACCCGGCTCCGCCTGACAGGAAAAAGCTACAGTGCAATCAAAGATCGTTTGCAGTATTTTACTGATATTAATTGTTATTACTGATATAAATTGTCAAGCCTCTAAATAAAAATCAAACAATACACACTTTAAAAGATACAAACATAAATAATAGTAATGATATAAATTGTAACGTACCAGATTACTTTGACCATTTAGGTCACAAATCATTACTAAAGAGCAATATAAATAAATATTGGTGGCTTATATTTATACCATGATATAATAATTACCCATGTATACATTTAGAAAAATACAAAACCAGTTCATCCTTATTATATCAGAAAATTAACCCTAGTTAGATAAATATGCGATCTTTTTACCGATGTTTACATTTTTTATCTTAATCGGTTTTTATCATCGTTTGCTGATAAATGCCACCATTTTATTGGCATCTAAATAAAACGAAAACACAATATTCAACTGCACAACATGAAATAATACAGTGTTTACTTCACGCAGATGTAACAGTTGTTCATTTTACAGTGAAATGTGAAAGTTTAACATTATAAAAGTTTCATCAGGACGTAAAGGAGAAAATGAGACTCTTTAGGTCACAAACATTTCAGTCAACGTTTGTTAATCGTCTATTGATCGTGGTCATTGTAGTAAATCGGTTCTGCATTGGAGATATCAGAAACATTAGGCGTAAAAATAATATTAATAAGCGCTGGTGATAAAATAAAACACGATATGCTAAATGACTAACAGGACCTGTGAGTTTCTGAAGAACAGGTGAGGTTTATGAAGGATCTGATCAGCCCTGTGGTGATAATGTGAAGGGACTTACCTGGTCATGATCTGGAAGGTGTCTGGTGGGACAGGTATATGAGCCTAGCCTGAGCTGTCTCTTACTGACCACGTGAATGGTTTACCTGCTCCATTTGAAGTTGGAGTAAATGCTTTCTGGGACAGGTGACCTGGTCTACATGAGCGAAGCGGTTCGCCTAGATCTGATCGAGCTTTCTGATGTGCTTCATATTTGACAGATGTGATGATGTGACAGGTGAGCATCTTACCTGGAGTGTCGGAGGAGGATAGGGCAGGTGAGTTCAGTTTGGGCCGCTTTGCGGCGGAGGGACCCATATCCAGTAGATTATCAGCCATCGTGCTCTCTCGCTTCACAAAAAAACACGTCAAAGCAATAAATGCGTCTTCCAAGAGCCCGGGAGGGGGGACAAAGCGAAATAAATCAAATCAAGCCTCGGGTTTTTCTATTATTATTCAGCGATCAGGGGCCAATAATTAACAGATGGGGCTCAAACGCGACTCAACAGCGCCCCGCTCCGCCACCGCCATTCACCCCATGATAATCCAACACCCAAAACCCGCATAATTAACCTTAATGATCACCCCAAACCCCGCGAAAATAAATTATATCATCGTTAAAACCGAAAAATAAACGACGAGGGCGAAAAAACAGCAATCCTGGGTCCTTCAAGTGGTTCGCGTGGGTCTCTTCAAAAAGGCGATTTTCTGCGAATATAAATAAAGACCTTCAAGCTCCATGTCCATCCCGAATCGAATAATCATCGAAGTCCAGAAAGATAAATGAAAATCGGGAGGAAATATTTATTTTTGAATATAGGCGAGTGGCACAGGAGCGCCGCTCGCGCTGAAGGGGGAAATCAGATATACGGGGGTTTTCCAGCCGACCACAAAAACGGCTCCATTACGCTGATTTTCGCCACAAAGATCCTCGATCTGGCCCGAAGCTTGTCGTTTCCGTCGCAGGGAAGCTATTTGGGTCGGTTCCGTTGGAGCCGGCTGCGTAAAAAATAATATAATGCTCTCCCGAAATCCTGACGCTCATTCGCGCAAGATGGCGGCTGTTGATTCCTTCGATACAAAAAGTTTTTTTTTCTTTTCCAGCCAGACTGGAGGGGGAGGGGCTGCGCAGCCACGCCCCTTACGCAAACCGCACGTCACGCGGTTGTAACCAGAGCTGCCGCTAGAGGGGGTGGTTTACATACAAATGGCGTAGATTCAAAATTAAATGCAACCTTATGAGAAATAGTGTATAATTGCAACTAAATGCCATCATACGGTTAACAAGTAGTTAGTAAAATAAAATACAAGTTTCTTGCACTGTATCAAAAGGATTATTCAGTACTAACTGCAGTTTAAATGTGTCAAAAAACAGCATGCAAAAGTCACATGGAAAGGAAGAGTTGAGCCCCAAATTAAACTCGTGTGAAAGTGTGTGTGTGTGTGCAAGATATTGTTAATGTGAACACAGCCAAAAGATAGGTAGATTCACTACAAATCAACAGACAGAAGGCAGACTTCAACACTGTATTTCCCTTTTCATCCATTAGCTCTGATGTAACAGTATGGCACATGCATCTGTATAAATAATACAAAAATTATGTCAACACAGAGAGTAATGCATATGTACAAACAAGAGAAACTTTGTACAGATGAATACAGATTGAGTAAATGGGGGTACATTTCAAGAAATCATAAAAAGAATAATCATACATTCTTGAATTAATAAACACACCCCAGATAGCACACGTACATTTATAAGACATATTTTGAAGATCGTTTGGTCTGGACAAACATCTGATACATGTCATTAAAATGTCTATTTAACAAACATTCTCAATCATAAACATCTTAAAGACATTTTCAACACATCTATGTAACATCTAAAATGAGACATCTAATAGACGTAACACAGATACAATAAATACACAACACACAACAAAGAGACGTCTCTGTAATGTACATATAAAGATGTGCTGTGTACAAAGATCTGATGAATGTCATTATAAGGTCTACAGCAAACATTCTTAATTATAAACAACTTAAAGACATTTTATACACATCTATGTTACATCAAAGATGAGACATCCAATAGACGTAACACAGATGTAATAAAAACGTCTTCCATATGTAAACACACAACAGAGACATCTCTGTGATGTACATACAAAGATGTGCTGTGTATAAATATCTGATAAACGTCATTGAAATGCCTAATTAGCCAACATTCCCGATCATAAACATCTTAAATACATTTTCTATTTTCTATTTTCTACTAAAATTATACTTATATTAATATTATTAATAACTTATATTGTATTAATAGACGTAATGCAGATAATCGTTTGGTCTGGATACCATCTGCTGTGTACAAAGATCTGTTAAATGCCATTAAAATGTCTATTTAACAAACATTCTCAATTATAAACATCTTAAAGACATACACATCTATTTAACATCTAAGAAGAGACATCTAATAGACGTAACACGGAGGTATTAAATATGTCTTCCAGATGTAAGCACACAAAACAAAGAGACGTCTCTGTGATGCATGTACAAAGATCTGATAAATGCTATAAAAGGTCCATTTAACAAACATTCTCAATCATAAACATCTTAAAGACATTTTCAACACATCTATTTAACATCTAAAATTAGACATGATGTAGATGTAATAAATAATGTCTGATGTAAACACGCAACAAATAGACATCTCTGTGATGTGATGTGATGTGATGTACTGTAAGTACAAAGATTAGATAGATGTCATTGAAAGGTCTTTAACAACCATTAGCAATCATAAACATCTCAAAGATGTTTTCAACACATCTATTTAACGTCTAAAATAGACATCCAATAGATGTATAATGCAGATGTAATTAATCTTTCAGATGTAAACACACACAACAAAAAGACGTCTCTGTTATGCACGTGCAAAGATCTGATAAATGTCATTAAAATGTCTATTTAACAAACATCACAATCATAAACATCTTAAAGAGATTTTCAACTCATCTATTCAACATCCAAGAGGAGACATCCAGAAGACATACCACAGATGTAATAAATACGTCTTCCAGACGTAAACGCACACAACAAATAGATGTCTCTGTAATGAACTGTATGTACAAAGATCAGATAAATGCCAATGAAAGTTTTTTAACAATCATTCCCAATCATCATCTTAAAGACATTTGCAATACATCTATTTAACATCCTAAATTAGACATCTAATAGACATGTTGTTGATTTAATAAATAATGTCTTCCAGATGTAAACACACAACAAAGAGACGTCTCTGTGATGTATGTACAAAGATCTGATAAATGTCATTAAAATGCCTATTTAATAAACATTCCTGATCATAAACATCTTAAAGACATTTTCTACACATCTAACGTCTAAAAATAGATATCCAATAGACGTAATGCAGATGTAATAAATACGTCTTCCAGATATAAACACACACAACAGAGACGTCTCTGTGATGTACATACAAAGATCTGATAAATGTCATTATAGGGTCTGTTTAACAAACAACCCTAATCATAAACATCTTAAAGACATACACATCTATTTAACGTCTAAAATTAGACATCCAATAGACGTAATGCAGATGTAACAAATAAGTCTTCCAGATGTCACTGAAAGGTCTATTTAACAAACGTTCCCAGTCATAAACATCTTACAGACATTTTCTTCAC
Organism: Danio rerio; assembly: GCF_052040795.2. Lineage (NCBI taxonomy): Eukaryota > Metazoa > Chordata > Actinopteri > Cypriniformes > Danionidae > Danio > Danio rerio. The sequence goes on from NC_141023.1 coordinate 10,791,549, forward strand.
ATCTATTTAACATCCAAAATTAGACATCCAGTAGACGTACTGCAGATGTAAAAAATATGTCTTCCAGATGTAAATACACAACAAAGAGACGTCTCTGTGATGTACGTACAAAGATGTGCTGTGTACAAAGATCTGACAAATGTAATTAAAATGCCTATTAAATAAACATTCCCATTCATACACATCTTAAAGATATTTCCTACACATCTAACGTCTAAAATTAGACATCCAATAGACTTAATGCAGATATAATTAATACGTCTTCCAGATGTAAACACACACAACAGAGACGTCTCTGTGATGTACATACAAAGATCTGATAAATGTCATTATAAGGTCTGTTTACACACATTTCTAATCAAGAACAACTTAAAGACAAACACATCAATTTAACATCTAAAATTAGACATCCAATAGACGTAATGCAGATGTACTAGGTACGTCTTCCAGATGTAAACACAATAGACATCTCTGTGATGTGCATACAAACATCTGATGAATGTCATTATAAGGTCTGTTTGACAAACAATCCTAATCATGAACATCTTAAAGACATACACATCTATTTAACATCTAAAATTAGATATCCAATAGACGTAATGCAGATGTAATAGGTACGTCTTCCAGATGTAAACACACACAACAAGGACATCTCTGTGATGTGCAAACAAAGATCTGATGACTGTCATTAATAGGTGTGTTTAACAAACATTCCTAATCATAAACATCTTAAAGACATTCACATCTATTTAACATCTAAAATTAGACATCCAATTGATGTAATGCAGATGTAATGAATAAGTCTTCCAGATGTCATTGAAAGGTCTATTTAACAAACCTTCCCAGTCATAAACATCTTTACAGACATTTTCTTCACATCTATTTAACATCCAAAATTAGACATCCAGTAGACGTAATGCAGATGTAATAAATATGTCTTCCAGATGTAAATACACAACAAAGAGACGTCTCTGTGATGTACGTGTGCTATCAGGAACTCTTTGGCAAGACAGTGTATGAGGACACTTCTATTAAAGACACATGTTTGTATTAAATTTAAAGCACAAACATTCCTCAAGTCAATTTGCTTGTAATCATCAACCGGACTAAATGAAGTGGTTAAAAAAAAAAGTGGCTCTTCTTTTATAATCATGCGTCCTTTCAGCCCTTTCATTCACTCAAAAAGTGTGTTTTGTTTTGTTTTTGCTTTGCTCACAATCACGTTTCAAGCTAAAGTAACAATGAAAAGCTCGCTAGGAGTATGAAAATGATTTAGTCGGATAGTGCTTATTTAGTCGGATCAAGTTTTATATTGCTCTACTATGAAACTGAGGAGCCCTAAGGGTTGTGTGCTCATTTCAGACAGCAAGGGCACTTTTATTATTAAGCAAAACTTGTGCCCTGTAACATATTTTAAAAATATATATGGACTGGTGGCAGCAAAACCACAGAAGAGTATCAAAATCATCATTGAATCAAAATGACTTATTCGAGGATGGCACCATGGAGTAAAATTACAATATTAATCATGTAGGCTTACAAATGAAGAGTAGTTCACATTCAAATATATATGAGAATGAACACATTAAGCTAGTTCTGAAGAAAAGGCACGGCGCTAAAGATCATGCTAAATCTGATCGTATTTATCATACGTAACAATTTACACCTTAAATGCTTTTTCTTAGAGTTTTGATCTAGTATTTAGTTTAAATATTTAAAAATTCTTAAATCAAGAAGCAATTTCTAGACAAATAAATTTTTTTTTTCAGTAATAATAAGTTACACTTAGGTGAGTTTGTTCTTATAACAGGCAAAACTATCTGCCAATTGTGTAAGTAAATGAATCCTATTCCAAACCAAAAACTATTTTATTTTTTATACTGCACTGGCAGATTATTTAGCTTGTCTTAAGGCAAAGGTCCCTTAATTTTGACTCATTATTTCGTTTTAAGACAAAACTCACTTAATTTTGACTCATTATTTATTGTTTTAAGGGAAAACTCACTTAATTTTGACTCATTATTTCTTGTTTTAAGGGAAGACTCATTTAATTTTGAGTCATTATTTCTTGTTTTAAGGAAAAACTCACTTCATTTTGACCTTATTTCTTGTTTTAAGGAAAAACTCACTTAATTTTGACCTTATTTCTTGTTTTAAGGAAAAACTTGCATAATTTTCACTCATTTTTATCTTGTTTTAAGGGAAAACTTGCTTAATTTTGACAAATTTTTCTTGTTTTAAGGGAAAACTTGCTTAATTTTGACTCATTTTTCTTGTTTTAAGGGAGAACTTGCTTAATTTTGACTCGTTTTTCTTGTTTTAAGGGAAAACTTGCTTAATTTTGACTCATTTTTCTTGTTTTAAGGGAAAACTTGCTTAATTTTGACTCATTTTTCTTGTTTTAAGGGAGAACTTGCTTAATTTTGACTCGTTTTAATCTTGTTTTAAGGGAAAACTTGCTTAATTTTGACTCGTTTTAATCTTGTTTTAAGGGAAAACTTGCTTAATTTTGACTCATTTTTCTTGTTTTAAGGGAGAACTCACTTTATTTTGACTCATTATTTCTTGTTTTAAGGGAGAACTCATTTAATTTAGACTCATTATTTCTTGTTTTAAGGGAAAACTCACTTAATTTTGACTCATTATTTCTTGTTTTAAGGGAAAACTCACTTAATTTTGACTTATTATTTCTTGTTTTAAGGGAAAACTCACTTATTTTTGACTCATTATTTCTTGTTTTAAGGGAAGACTCATTTAATTTTGAGTCATTATTTCTTGTTTTAAGGAAAAACTCACTTCATTTTGACCTTATTTCTTGTTTTAAGGGAAAACTTGCATAATTTTCACTCATTTTTATCTTGTTTTAAGGGAAAACTTGCTTAATTTTGACTCATTTTTCTTGTTTTAAGGGAAAACTTGCTTAATTTTGACTCATTTTTCTTGTTTTAAGGGAGAACTTGCTTAATTTTGACTCGTTTTAATCTTGTTTTAAGGGAAAACTTGCTTAATTTTGACTCGTTTTAATCTTGTTTTAAGGGAAAACTTGCTTAATTTTGACTAATTTTTCTTGTTTTAAGGGAGAACTCAATTTATTTTGACTCATTATTTCTTGTTTTAAGGGAGAACTCATTTAATTTAGACTCATTATTTCTTGTTTTAAGGGAAAACTCACTTAATTTTTACCTTATTTCTTGTTAAAACTTGCTTAATTTTGACTCATTTTTATCTTGTTTTAAGGGAAAACTTGCTAAATTTTGACTAATTTTTCTTGTTTTAAGGGAGAACTTGCTTAATTTTCACTTATTATTTCTTGTTTTAAGGAAAACTCACTTAATTTTGACATGATCTGTTTTTTAAGGAAAAACTCACTTAATTTTGACTCATTTTTTCTTGTTTTAAGGGAAAACTTGCTTTATTTTGACTTATAATTAGTTGTTTTAAGGGAAAACTCACTTAATTTTTACGTATTATTTCTTGTTTTAAGGGAAAACTTGATTAATTTTGACTTATATCTTGTTTTAAAGGAAAACTCACTTCATTTTGACATTATCTTTTTTTTAAGGGGAAACTCACTTAATTTTGACTCATTTTTTCTTGTTTTAGGGGAAAACTTGCTTTATTTTGACTTATAATTAGTTGTTTTAAGGGAAAACTCACTTAATTTTTACGTATTATTTCTTGTTTTAAGGGAAAACTTGATTAATTTTGACTTATATCTTGTTTTAAAGGAAAACTCACTTCATTTTGACATTATCTTTTTTTTAAGGGGAAACTCACTTAATTTTGACTCATTTTTTCTTGTTTTAGGGGAAAACTTGCTTAATTTTGGCTTATAATTAGTTGTTTTAAGGGGAAACTCACTTAATTTTGACAATTTTTTTCTTGTTTTAAGGGAAAACTTGCTTTATTTTGACTTATTATTTTTCGTTTTAAGGGAAAACTCACTTAATTTATTATTATTATTATTTATTTTTTAAGGGAAAGCTCTCTTAATTTTGAAATTATTTCTTGTTTTAAGGGAGAACTCACTTAATTTTGACTCAATATTTCTTTTTTTCAGGAAAAACTCACTTAAATTTTACATTATTTCTTGCTTTAAGGGAAAACTTGCTTATTTTTGACTCATTATTTTTCATTTTAGGGGAAAACTTGCTTATTTTTTACTCATTTCTTTTTTAAGAGAAAACTTAATATTGACTCATTATTTCTGAAAATATTTTTTAATTGTCTAGAAAATGCTTCTGATTTAAGAATTTTTAGATATTTGGACTAGAAACAAGTCAAAATCTCTAAGGAAAGCATTTTTTGCAGTATAGTAAATGAAAATGAACAGATTAACAGGATGACGGTCATTTCTAGATGAGCAAAAGGCACTAATATATATACAATGAGAAATACTGTCAAATGAGTCTCCCTTTTTAAACTGATTAGCAAATTCACAGTAAGGTTAAAAAAAGTTTCACGTTTCCTGGTGATTGTATAACCAGAGCACAATCCTTATTAAAATCAGTGAACGTAAAACATGACAAAATCAACATGAAGTCCTTTGAGCACACAACCCTTTTAAACTAACACAGGTTGTCCATAAAGCCGGCAGGTAAGAGAAAACAACTAAAGATCACAAACTGCTATCAAAAGGTTAAAAACATCAATTCTTAAAGCATATGAGAGTCACTGGATGCAGTTTCAGTGCAAATTTGAAGTTACTCAGAAAGCGACTGTATTGAAAAAGGTTCAAATCTACTTTTACAGATCAGTTTTGCTAATATCTCATATTTATTACCCTTTACTATTGCACATCAAAATACAAGCAGGCAGAGTCAAGGCTATGGTCTAATCTATTCTAATATTCACACGAGTCTGTACATTTCACTGGCCTCCTTAATATATTTCAAGTTATTGTTTGCATTGTATTGTAAGTAATATAGTGCAAGACTTTTGCCAATTCTTGCAAATGTTCTTCAATTTAATTGGCGACATCCTTTTTATTGAATTTAATCCTAAACGGATAGTTCACCCAAAAATGTAAATTTACTCACTATTTACTCACCATCAAGTGGTTCCAGAACTTTGAACACAAATGTTGAAAACCAGTAACCACTAACAATCACTGTCAAAATGACATAAAAATCATGTCAAATATGCATTAAAAAATGTAAAATTCCAAAACCAAGTTAATATTAAGACCTTGACGTCTATTTGACATCCACTTCAAGAGTTCACACTTAGCTGATGATTGGTAATAGGCTAGTTTGGCATGCTGTCTCAGGAGAGAGCCCTGAGCTCTTAAGATCCTTGAGCCTGGGGCTCCCTCCCGTTTGCAGGGCGAGAAGGGAGTTTGAGCTCAGATAGATCTCGAGAACTCCCTCCTCCTGCTGCTTGCGCAATGCTATGAGGGTGAGTTGCTGGTGGAATTTGTCTACGGTGCTGATTTGGTTTAGTCAGTTTACTTATGTCTCATGTTTTGGACTGTGGAAGGAAACCAGAGGACCCAGGGAAGACCCACACAAGCACGGGGAGAACATGGACTCCACACAGAAATGCCAACTGGCTGGGTAGAGACATGAACTAGAGGCATTCTTGCTGTGAGGCCACAGTGCTAGCCACTGGGCCGCATTGCTGCCCTATAGAGAAGGAGAGGAGGAGAGGGGGTGGGAGGGAAGGTTTCTTTAAGACGAAGATGACTAAAGGTAAGATGCTTTGGTTTTATATACTGAGTTAGGAATCGTCTGATTGGTGGTTTGTATACTAGCTTGACTCAGGGCCAGCCGTGTCAATCATACTCATGTGAGCCTCTCGAAAATAGTTTAGAAATAAATTTCACAAATTGATGCTCTTGTAACCACCAAAATAATGACACAAATCTAAGTTTTATTAATCTGAAAACTTCAATTACAAATGACAAATTTACGCTGAATTATGTATCTCTACAGTGCCTCAAATAGACATCTATCATTTACGACGGTCCTTTAATCAATTTTTGGAGTGTTTTTTTGACGGCAATCTTAATTTGATGCCATTTTGACATTGAGGCACTTCACATGCATTGTAGACATACAAAATTCTGTGTAAACTTGTAATTGAAGGTTTCAGATTAATAAAACAAATTATATTATAATACTTTTGTGTTGTTGTTTTGGTGGTCAAAAGGCCATCAACATGTGGATGTCAAATAGACGTCAAGGTTTTAAAATCAAATAAATTTGCATTTGCTTTTTTACATGTTAAAGACATATACATCATATACACATCTATGTAACATATAAGATGAGACATCTAATAGATGTAACTCAGATGTAATAAATACGTCTTTCAGATGTAAATACAAAACAAAGAGACGTCTCCGTGATGGACGTACAAATTTGTGCTGTGTACAAAGATCTGATAAATGTCATTAAAAAGTCTATTTAGTGAACATTCTCAATCATAAACATTTTAAAGACATTTTCTACACATCTAATTAACATCTATGATGAGACATCCAATAGTCGTAACACAGATGTAATGACTACATCTTCCAGATGTAAACACACAACATCCAATAGATGTAACTCAGATATGTCTTTCAGATGTAAATACACAACAAAGAGACGTCTCTGTGATGTACATACAAAGATGTGTTGTGTACAAAGATCTGGGGCCGGTTGCACCAGCAGTGCATAAGTTAAAATGTAGGCTAGTTGTGACTTAAAGAGACACTAAGTTACAATTTACGCACCACTGAACTTAGTTTAAACGTAGCGCTACGTTCCAACTAAATATTTATGGCAGCCTTCCCCCATGTACAGTATAACAGTAGAAAAGAGATGACAATGAGCTCGTGATGATAATGAAGAATGATCTCCTACTCACAGCCTTATTTTCCTCCCAAATCTTGCATTTTGTTTATGGGTTGTGAAAGAAGAGTTTCATTATACTTAATTTTGACTTATTATTTCTCGTTTTAAGGCAAAACTCACTTAATTTTGACTAATTTCTTGTTTTAATCGAAAACTTGCTTAATTTTGGCTCATTATTTCTCGTTTTAAGGCAAAACTCGATTAATTTTGACTCATTATTTTTCATTTTAATGGAAAACTTGCTTATTTCTTACTCATTATTTCTTGTCTTAAGAGAAAACTTGCTTAATTTTTTACTTATTTATTATTACTTATTACTTAAATATTTTATTTGGGTTGTGAAAGAAGAGTTTCATTATATATTTCATTATAGAGTGTTTTGTGTTTATTGTATCCATCATTTAAAACCAGAATGTTTTCATGTCTGAGTTTTTCTACCTGTTCTTTTCTCTTTCATGCGTAGGATATAAAAAATTCAAGTTAAATGTTTTGAGAACTTCGTGTGTATTTCATGTACATTTACGACTCGCAAAGCAGGTGTGTGTGTCGTCTGTTATTAGTGAGTTACTGTAATGTACTGTACTATAAATATATACTGTACTATTAACAATCTAAATCAGGGGTGGCCAACCCTGTTCCTGGAGAGCCACCTTCCTGCAGATTTCAGTTGCAACCCATATCAAACACACCTGCCTTTAATTATCACATGGTGTTCAGGTCCTAATTAATTGGTTCAGGTGTGTTTGATATGGGTAGCAACTGAAATCTGCAGGAAGGTGGCTCTCCAGGAACAGGGTTGGCCACCCCCGATCTAAATGCTTTTTATTGGACATTACGTCATTCAATACGACTACGCATGACTTTACGGAGAGCTTCCGACCTTACAGTTTGCCTTAAGAGCATGTAACAAATTTAGTTACAAACTAGCTAGTAGTTACTAAGCTTCTAGTGTGGACTTTACGTTCCAGTTTAAGAAAGAACTTATCAACTGTTGCAACCCTACCCTGGTAAATGTTATTATAGGTATATTTAGCAAACATTCTCAATCGTAAACATCTTAAAGACAGACACGTCTATTTAACATCTAAAATGAGACATCCAATAGAAGTTTCCCAGTTGTAATACGTGATTTAAACACACAAATAGACATCTTATTAAGACATCTCATCATTTTTGACAAGTTTGTTGTTGTTTTTTCATGTTTTTTTGATGTTGCTTTGACATCAAGGTGTCTGCTGGGATCCGTAGGAATAAGTATACATACTTAACACATGGGTTACCAGTTTACAACTTTCTTAAATAACATACAGAAATAAAAACAGTTCAAACAGTTCTGAAACAAGAAAAAGGTGAGTAAATGATGACTGATTTTTCCTTTTTGGTGAACTATCCTTTAAATATAGGTAAAGATTATTAGCTTTATAGCTTTAGCTATTACTTTTGTTGCTCCGAATGGCAGTGCATGAACTAAAATAAAGGAAACAATAACAGTATTTAATGAAATTACATAATAAAGGTTTAACTTTATCCATCAGGAACTGGTTGAATGTTGAAGACAGATCTGAATCTGGAACATTTAACCCACTTTTGAGAAAAAAAAAAAAAGCAGATGCTAACATTCTAACTTTTATCACTTAAACGTTTACCGGTATTGAATTGCTGCACTAAATACTGCCTAAAACAGTCTTATTTGGCAATTGGTTAACACTGTTTCTCATACTTGGTGGCATTAAAATTAGTTGTTTTTGCTTTTACAATGTGAACTCATGATTACTATGAATGCATTTTTCCCCTTTAAGCCTATGAGTGTGTCGTTTTAAGACTAGGATCTCTTCAGTATTAAGGCAAACTTGCCGAAATCTTATAAAACTTGTTATTTCTCTTCTGAACCTCAGGTGTTGGTCAGCCAACCTGCAGAATGAAGCAGAAGTCACCAAGTGGACAGAAAGGCCATAATCAGACGGTAATACATGCAGCAAGTTAAAGCGAGAGGAATCATTTCCTGTATGTTTGATATTTTTGAATGGAGGTGGATTTAGGCCATAGCTTGCTCTACGATTCGCTAATACTTCTTTACAGACACGTTTGGCCATGCACCATTCACTGCGACGGTCTTGCAGTCATCGCCATATATAGTTCTGCTTTCTAAAATAGGCTCGATGAACATTCAACACGGAGAGCTCAAACTCTACAAATATTCCCAAAGATATCAAATACTTCCACAAAAGCGTTTTCTAACACCAAATGTACATGCTAACTCTTTTAGATCGGTAGCTAGTAAAGATTTGATTGAGAAATCCTTCTTTTTAAAAATGCCTTGTACGTAATGTTGTCATCCTGAAGGCACTTCATCAAAAGATAAACATATTTCAGCAAAGGCAGAGCTAGAGTGGCTAAAAATGAACAGAAATGGGAATGACTGCCCACATTTAAAAATACTACAGCGCTTTATAGTAAATACTTCAGTGTTTTTGAGCTATGCTAGTAAAGTTTATTATACTCTATATATTGTAGGTATTTACAATTTTGGTAACACTTTAGTTAAGGTCACAAATATTTGCCTATTATTAAGTTATTAACTTTTCATTAGTAGTTATAAAGTATGAAGTTATTCTGCATCCCTAATTCTACGCTAAACACCCAACTTTTACCTAATTAACTATTAATAAACAGCTAATTAGTAGTTTATTAAGCTAGTAGTGGTTGTTAATGGTTTGTTAAAGAGCCCCTATTATAGGTGACCTTCCATGGAGTGTGCAACACAGCTCTAAGTGAATGAAAACATCCAGTTGATGCTTAAATCAGAAAGTGCAACTTGTTTAAAAATATAGATTTTTTAACACAAGATTTGACTGATTTGATTTGATTTGCCTGTTCGTATTGACGTTGACATGAAACAATACCAAATATAAAGTGTCGGATCTGGTAAAACGTGAACGTGCCTTTCCCTTCAAACGCTTGCAGGGTGCGGGTGTGTGTGGGACTGATCATGACGGAAGATGAGTAAATATTAATGAGTGTTTGTTCTGGAGATTAATGCCAAAATCTACCTTGCAACAAGGGATTTGTCAGCTGTTTGTTAAAGGAAGGATCAGAAAAAACTAACACAGGCTCATTCTGAAAACGTAACCCTACAGACGTTTCTGGAGACCGCAAACTATGTAGCCAGAGGTGTGTATGGTTGCATTTCATTTTAAAACGAACGATATAGGGCGGTAGGACGCCATTCCTTTTCGCGCTTACCAGCTGACCGCTTACCTCCATATGGACAGCCTTCCGGCTGTAACCAGTTTGTCCCGTTAGCTCACTATGTACGTCGGCGGACTTGAGATGCAGAGAGGAGTTGACCATGATGACGGGGTTTGAGTCCGGTGAAGAACGAATCCAGAAAGCAGGTAAGACAAAAACAGAATCCAAAAAATAAAATAAACAAATAAATAGCAGGGTGAGAATGTGGTAAAATCTGAAAACGTGGTGAAAATCAGACGAGGGCTTTTTTTTTGGATTGGTTTTGAAATGTGTTGATTGAGTTTAGGAAAGTGGTTGGGCAGGTCAATCAATAACACTGGTTGGGTTTAGGGAAGGGTGAGGGTGGGAAGGGGGAGTTTGGGTCTGTCGATCGGTTCGTCAGTCAGTTAAAAAGTCAGTCAACAGAGGCCTCTGGTGGGTTTACGCGAGAACAGCAGACGAGAATGGCACAATTGAGGGAAATTTTGAGATCTTATAAAGCGTACACAGCAGCCTCTCGTGGATTCGCTAAAACAAAAACTGCAGAAAAACATGCCGCTGCGATGTATTTTGCGGTCTCCAAAATGTCTGTAGAGGTACATTTTCAGAATGAGCCTGGGTTGGAAAAAACTATTGATGTATGGGACTTTGTCAGAGCTTGACAGGGACTTTACAGTACACAGTTCACGGATCAGTTTCTTCCTCCATTTCACAAGTGTAAGTGTAAATGGCTGCCTCTTTGTTTTCTCTAGTTTGCAAATTATGCATTTAATTGTGTTGTGTTAGTTGTAATTACTCCACATGGGTTGTACTGTATCTGATTAACTCTATATATTCTCATATTGCATCTAAAGCCACGTTGAAAACGTGGCAAGGGGTGCTTTCTTTATGGATTTAAATGTGTTTGTGAGCTCTCAATCCTCTGCCGTTTGTCTTTGCTATGGCCACCATGCAGCAGTCAAGGTTCAGAAAAGTTCAGCTTTTGCCAATGTGTGGATTGATACTGAATGTGTGTCGTGGTTAAGAATACAGCAATATGCTGGTGTTTAACTGCATTGCTTTAATGCACTCCTACATTGGGCTCACACATGCACTTTGACTACTTCGACAATGTTGATAAGCTGTGGTGGGCGTTTCTCTCTGTCTCACGCTGAACACAGTGGACCAATTGCTAAAGACTGTGTCATTGAGCCAATTTGGCTCAATGCCAATGCTCAAGTGCAGATTAGCATCGTGCTAACAAGGGGTTTGGGAACAAATGAATCACTGAATGAATCAAATGGGAGTCGTTGGAATAATCAGGTAAAAATAAGTGCATATTATAAGACAATGAAAGTGTTTTTTGACCTAGCATGCATGTCAGTCTGTTTCTGGAGACCCTAAAACCAAAATATGACCCTTTTAAATGCATAATAGGGGCTCTTCAATGAATGCTACAGTGGTATTAACTGTAGTGAACTGTAATAAATACTGTAGTATGCATCAGTTTTTACAGTAAACTGTGGTGTCTTGTAGCATAATATACCCTATAGTTGTAGAATACTGCAGGTTTTGTTGATATTACTATAGTTGTTGTGTTACCATAGCACCTATTGAATTACCACAACAGATTAATTCAAGCATGGTTCAAAGACACTAAAGCATTTACTATAAATTACTATAGTATTTTTGTCATGTTGGTTCATTCTACTTAAGGATGGGACTTCTTAAGTTCTGTCCCAAAGCATCTAACCATGTCGAAATGGTTAATGCGGCTCCTCTGAGGTTTACGCCGTCAACACCACCAGTTGTGGAAGCATCTCCTGCTTCAGCAAAAAGTAAAAACACTTTAAGGTTGTGTGCTTGAATTCTCCACTCCACGTACACGGATGCTAATCTACTCTAGCATGAACATGCCTATCTCTAGAAACTCAGAGGGTTGCAGGCCCATGTTTAAAGGGTTACGACCAACACCGTTGGCTTGTTTTCCAGTCAAAGTTTTGTCATTTCACCCATGTACGCGATTTCTCCCTGCTTTCTTCCAATGGTGTTTTCCACCCATATTGGAGAGGTCAAAGTTGGGTCTGCTGGTTTATCAAAACTCGTGGTACTTGCGCTCAGGTTGGTTTCTGGTATGCAAGTCAGGCCAACAGCGGATGCAGATCGTTGAGTCTTAGATGTACCGTTGCTTACAGCAACCTTCTCAGGGAAGTCTCTACCAGCGTAGCCCTGTCCAGTAAGTCCTGAACTCACAGAGAAAGACGCACCTACTCTACTGGCACTGGTTGTTGGGACCATATTAGCGATTTCATCAGTTGGCGAACGTCCGATGCTGCCATCAACCTGCGCTCGAATTTCTGGAGAGACTGAGAGTTGGTATTGAGGCACAGGTCCACTATCTGCACTCTTTGGGTAAAGATAGGTCTTCATCTGACCTTTGCCTTTCACATTGACCGTACCGCGGTAATCAAACTCATAGTCCATTCCGCTAAGCACGCAATAGCTCTCTTCGCTAACCTGAACGCGACACTCAACACCTGTAGTGTCCATCCGACTAGCGATGTTCACCGTGTCGCCCCAGATATCATAGAGTAGTTTAGTAGTGCCGATGACTCCGGCGGTGAGCGGTCCATGGTTAAAACCAATTCGTAACTTGAACTTGAAGCCCAACATGTTTTTATTGAAGTCGTCGACCACTCGCATCATTTCCAGGGAGAATTCGAAGAGTGCTCGTAAGTGGGCGTGCGGGTGGTTTTGGTCGCTGCATTGTTGTGTATTGAGCCCGGATGCCGCCATGTAGGTGGCGCCGATTGTCTTGATCTTCTCGATGTTGGAAAAGTCGGACTTGCGCAGAAGTTCGTCGAAGTCTCCGATGAGTTCATTGAGCACACGATAGCACTCCTTCCCGCCTTCGTAGCTTTCTTCGTAGAATTCGCTGAAGTTGACGATGCTGGCGAAGATGACACCAACGTTGTCGTGGTTTTTGGAGTAGCTTTGAGTCACTTTCAGCTGCTCGGCTACGTGGATGGGGATGATGTTGCGCAGGAGCCAGTCCGCCTGGTCGCGCATGTTTTGGATCTTGATGCGGTGCTGATCTGCTTCCACATTACCATGATAGTGGAGTCGGTAGCTCACCTCGAACTCCCGATTAAGGAACCAAACTAGAAGAAGCAACAGAAAAAAGGCCACCAAAGCCTCAGGGCCGAGCAGATCCTGTAGACGGGATGGTTCTTCTGCAGATGATTGGATGTCATTGATGCTGCTGTTGAGATCATTGGATCTGGTGGATTAAAAAAAAAAAAGAGTAAGTTTTAGACTTTAAACAAAATCGTAAAAGCTTCTGATGGAAAATGGAAAGTAGTGTGTGAAATTGTAGACTTGCCTCAAAAATAATTGTTCCCAAGTGCTAAAAGAAACATAAGATTGAAATGTTAGTATCATAATTATTTATCTGTCATAAATTAACACTTTTAGTCAGTTAAATATACCAGAAGTGACTGTGAAGGAATTTATAGGTCTCTATTTTGAAGATCCATGCGCAAAGTGCAAAGCGCAGAGCGCGAAAGCAATTAGGGCGTGTCGGAATCCACTTTTGCTAATTTAAGCACGGAAAAATCCGCTTTGCGCCGTGGCACACATTCTAAAAGGGTTGAGTTTATTTTCTTAATGAGTTTTAGGTGTGTTTTGAGAATAAACCAATCAGTCTCATCTCCCATTACCTCCCATTAAGAGTCAGTTGCGTTGAGCCATATGGCATTTGCTATTTACACGACGGACTTTGTAAGTGGAAAAACTGAACGCTTCACTAGCAAGAAAACAGTTAAACAGACCATCTACAGCGCAAGAATGAGAGATAAGGCCTTCTCATTATCTACTTTCATTTTCGCTCTCATGGATAGGGAAACCTTGTACGCACAGACATCAGTTAGCTTATAAATAATTCATTTCGTTTGTTAAGCGCTAAAATTTGTTTAAAAACTATTTCTAAATTCAGTTTTAATTTCCAGCAAACGAATAAATGAACAATAATAACAAAGTGTGTTAAAAAAAAGTTATGTCCAAATACACATGCTGTGCCCCAAATGGTCTAAAACCTGCAGGTGGACAAATCTAAGCTTGTTTTTAATAAAACTAATATAAATATGCATATAATAAATAATACTGCTAATAATAATAACATTATACAAAAGCAAATTGTCATGAATAAACTGAAAACGCCTCCCGAGATGAAGAAGGCATGAAAGTTTGGTTTTTATATTTATGTAGGCAAGAAAATGATATGTTTTGTAATATTTTAATCCCTTATATTCATATCATATATATCCTTATTATATCCAATATATATATATACTTGATATTTTAACTATTTTTCATTTGTAAAGATATTTGCGTATTGCTGTACACCCTGTCTGTATTAAGCAGTGTAAGCCAGGCGCACAACTAACGCGCTCTGCGCTGGACAATAGACCAGCTTTGATCTGATCTATTTGAACCTTCTATTTAAGTTCCTCAAAATAGCAACACAGCAGCAGTGCCCCTCAATACGCCTTCTTTTGTAGATCAGAACGCCTATGGGCGCTTACATGAGCGCAAATGCATTTGGTATTTAAGCAGCATGGCACAAAACGTCAAAACAACTCTTGCGCCAAGCTGAAAATAGCAAACAACTATTGCGTCGCACCTTGCTCCACATTGCGCGCGGTGTATGATAGGACCCATAATATTAAGAAAAGTAACTGCTTCAAATAAATGTTTTAAATACATCATAATTTGACCAGAGGCACACACTGTTCACCCAGGCTGTGGATTAAAGCTAATAAAATTGTAAATAATGTTCAATTTCTTGCACAGGCTCAATGTTTTGCTTCATAAGGCCTCAGTAGCTATGTTTCCATCCAAAGATGCGGAATAAGCTTATGTGCAAAACTGGAACATCAAATAAAAGATTTGCGAATGAAACAGCTTTTCTATACAGCGAGTCAAAGGGAACAAATTCATGATTCCTGATAAACTGGGGCCGAACATCAAAAGGAGAAATGGTATCTGCAGTAGTTACTGTGAGGTTTTTTCTTCTATAATAAATTACTTGCGCCTTAGAAGATGAAGATGATACACAATGGCTTTTTGAGGCTCTTCTTTGGAAGCTGCTCAAGTTTTGGAGGTAATAATACCACAGTGAGGACGTACTTTAAAGATTTTAATGACCAAAACAACATTTCCGATTCTTTACAATATGGTCAGTCCACTGGTTTGTCCATTAAGGCTGTCCATCGCACTCATTACATGAACTGTTACAACAATATAAAATGACTTTTCCGATGTGCATGCTGGAACTTATTCGGTAAATGTTTCCATAATAGTTTGTGCACATTGTTTCTTATCAGATGAAAAGTTTATCCCACTCAGCTGTGAGCATACGTTTTCATGTTCATCTTCAAAATGAATGCACATGTTGACATTGCCATTGAGCGTCATTTTTATGCGATAATCTAAAATGTGCATACAAATATGTGGGTGGAAACATAGCTAGTGTTTTATCAGCAGCAATGGGACTGATTTGAACTTGTTTGCACGAATCTCAAACTTTTAAAATATATGATTGCTATTACTGTATATGAATCATTAAAGGACTACAGATTAAGCTAAAAATCTTCTTTAATGTTCTGAAGGAAGAAGAAAAAGTCACCTACATCTTAGATGACCTGAGGGTAAATTAACAGGAAAGTTAGATATTTAGAGATTTTGATTTAATTATTTTATGTGTAACTTTTTTTAAAGAAACAGTTCACCTAAAAATGAAAATTCCCCATTAATTGAATCACCCATAGGTGATCCAACATGTTTTTTTCCCTCAGTAGAACATTAAAGACGTTTTTGAGTTGAATCTGTTGTGATTCATATAATGGCAGTAAATGGTGACAGGTTTTTTAGATTAATCATAAACACATACAAATGAGTCCAGCATGGCTCCTGATGACTGAGATCTTGTGAAGCGAAACGATAGGGCAGTGTAAGAAATTCAACATTATTTACAATATTAGGAACCGGGTTGGCCACCTCTGATCTAGTTAAAAAAACGTAAGTATACTTCATTTCCCTGAGATGGGTTGTGGCTGGAAGGGCATCCGCTGCTTAAACACTTGCTGGATAAGTTGGCGGTTCATTCCGCTGTGGCAACCCCGGATTAATAAAGGGACTAAGCCGACAAGGAAATGAATGAAGTATATTTCATAACAGAAAATCGTAACATAAATGGAATTTAAATAAGTGAATCATGAATCAGTTGCAAAACTTTACAGTAAGACATTTTTCAGATCATGGTGATGTTTTAACTGATTAAAATTATAACTGCTGTCTACATAATTTTGGTATGTTGAGTCCTAACATCCGCATTAAATATCTGAACTTCCCATCACTACTGTGTATCTAATCTCAGAGCAGCCTTGCACACATATTGTACTTAAGGCTGCTATCTTGTGGGCTGTTGTATTTGAAGTTGAGGATAGGTATGGTAGTGGTAGATGATAGTGTTCATGTGCCCTCTAAATACAGGTTTCAAAAAATGTATTTATTATACAATATTTATTCTGTCGATTTTGAATCTTGCACCTAACAAATATCCTTATTTAGAAAAAACTAAAACTAATACTGAAACTAATGAAAACTAAACTAAAACTAAGCAATTTCAAAATATAGAAACTTATAAAGGCGAAGCAGTGGCGCAGTAGGTAGTGCTGTCGCTTCACAGCAAGAAGGCTGCTGGGTTGCTGGTTCGAGCCTCGGCTCAGTTGGCGTTTCTGTGTGGAGTTTGCATGTTTTCTTTGCATTCACATGGGTTTCCTTCATGTGCTCCGGTTTCCCCCACAGTCCAAAGACATGCGGTACAGGTGAATTGGGTAGGCTAAATTGTCCGTAGTGTATGAGTGTGTGTGTGAATGTGTGTGTGGATGTTTCTCAGAAATGGGTTGCAGCTGGAATGGCACCCGCTGCTTAAAAAACACTTGCTGGATAAGCTGGCGGTTCATTCCGCTGTGGTGACCCCAAATAAATAAAGGCACCAAACCGACAGGAAAAATGAATAAATGATTGAATGAATGAAACTCAAACTTTTAAGTAATAGTTTAGTACTTTAGTACTTACTAGTATACTTTTACTCTACTTGCACTACATATCTAGCAAACTGCATCACCTGACCAAGCTCATGCCATGAAGGGTTTTGTTATCAAAGCAACAGGACTACATTTGGACTACATTCGCACAAGCGCTAAGAATTGTTTGAATTAATTAGTAAATGAAAACAGGAAATTTCCACTTTTGGGGGAACTACCCCTTTAAGTTAATCCAGTTGCTCACATTTTACAGGGTACTTGCTTATTAGCCAACCCAGGCTCATTCTGAAAACGTAGTCCCGCGGACGTTTCTGGGGACTGCAATTTCATTTCATTTTTTAAGCGAACGCTACAGAGTGGTGTGACGCCGTTCCTTTTCACGCTCACTGGCCGCTTACCTCCGTGTGGAGGGCTTTACCGCCACAACCAGTTTGTTCAGTTAGCTCGTCGTGTAAGTCGGCGAAGTTGGGACGCAGAGTGGAGCTGACCACGACGACGGCGATGACCGGGTTCGAGTCTGGAGAAGAGCGGTTCTAAAAATCAGGTAAGTCAAAAACAGAATCCAAAAAATAAAGTAATCAGGTTCATAACAGGGTGAGAATGTGGTAAAATCCAAAAACGTGGTAAAAACCAGACAAGGGCTTTTATTTTTTTAGACGGCTTTTGTAAATCGTTGCTTGGGTTTAGGAAAGCAAACGGGCGCCGGGTCAGTCTGTAAAATTAGTTGGGTTTAGGGAAGGAGGAGGAGGGTGGGTTGGCCAGATTGGCCGGTCGCCCAGTCAATCATTCAGTCAGTCAGTCAGACAGATGGTCACTTGACAGCGGCCTCCGCTGGGTTTACGCGAGAACAGCGTGGGCATGAATGGCGTTTGCGGAAGACGTTCAAGAAGCGAAAAAGCGCACACAATGGCCTCTCGCTGATTTGCAAAAACAAAAACTGCACAAATGCGTACGTCCCGGGACGTATTTCTTGGTCTTCATAAACGTCCATGGGACTATGTTTTCAGAATGAGCCTGGGTTGTTATTAGCAGGAAGAGTAATATGGATTTCTTTTATTTTTTTGCAGTGTTGAATAGACCCTTTTTACATTTCCGGGTTTCTTCTCTGTAGCGGACGTCATTATAGCTGGTAAACTTAGAGCTCAATGACTGCGAGATTACAACTAATCATATTTTTTACAATCTTATTTGCTGAAATAATAAAAGAAAAACTCCTCGATAGTGTTATCAAGACTCCCAGAATAAAAATAAAAAATAGTGCGAGACGGCAACAAGAACAGAGAAATTTACTGTACTGCCCCATAAACTGCATTAGAAACGCCTCCCATAAGTGGTAATTTAATGCAAAGATGATACAATATATACAATAATACATATAAATATTCATACGTTTAAAAAAAATGTATATATATATTAAACGTTTAAGGATTTAGGATGCTGATGATCGTTAAACGCGTTATAACATTCGTGTGAAAAGGGTGCGTAATGGTGGGTTACCTCCACCCAATCCCCCGCCCCACAAATTCCGCCCCTGTGTGGGATAGTCAGGTGTATAATATTGGTGTGTGATTGGTGTGAACCTGCACGGAGGGCTCCAGAGCACACTTAGAAAGGTGAGTCCCGCCAGCGTGGCCAGGCTTGAGCGCATCCAGAAACTGAGCTGACAGAAATTGCAGTACTGGATGATGGCGATGATGACGGCACAGCAGGTGAACATGGTGAACTGCGGGGAGAGAATTGGACAGGAATTAAACATGCTCGCAGTGCAGTACATGCAGTTTACAGAAATATGTACAGTTGAAGTCAGAATTATTAGCCCCCCTGTATATTTATTCCCCAATTTCAGAGAGAATGTTTTAACATTTCTAAACATAATAGTTTTAATAACTCATCTCTAATAGCTGATTTATTTTATCTTCGCCATGATGACAGTAAATAAAATTTGACTAGATATTTTTCAAGACACTTCTATACAGCTTAAAGTAGAGGTGGCCAACCCTGTTCCTGGAGATCAACCTTCCTGCAGATTTCAGTTGCTACCCATATCAAACACACCTGAACCAATTAATCAGGACCTGAACACCAGGTGATAATTAAAGGCAGATGTGTTTGATATGGGTTGCAACTGAAATCTGCAGGAAGGTGGCTCTCCAGGAACAGGGTTGGCCACCCCTGGCTTAAAGTGACATTTAAAGGCTTAACTAGGTTAATTAGGGTAACTAGGCAGGTCATTGTATAACTAGGGTTGGGGTATCGTTTGGGGGTTTATTTCCCAGTGCTAAACTGACACTTTTAAAATGGTACCGGTAGCAAAAAGGTGCCTGAATCGATACTTTTGATCCACAAAACTATGATGATGACTATAGAAAAATTTTATTTGACAAAAAAAAAATAATGTAATAATTTTAATTGTGCAGTTTAATTAATGTTTAAATATACATTAATTCATATTTTATATATTTGAATTAAATTGCATTAATATATTTGTTTTGATCACTTGTTTGTTAGCATGAATTTAAGATTTGCATTATGCAATAAACATCACATTAGCCTACTACTAACCTGTTGAAAGGCTGTCATCAAAATCAGAGAACATGTCATTTTGGGTGTTTCATTTTTAATTTTTCGACCTTAACTGCAGTTCAACAGTTTTACCTTTATTTAAAAAAACATATAACATCGTTGGTGCCCTGTGGCAAACTGAGGTATTGGATGCGAGGATGAAGTAAGGATTGGTGGGAGAATGTTGTTTAAATGGAACTTGATACCGCACACTGAGCAGAAAGAAAAAAACCTCTGCATTTAGCGACGCGGGTGTCAAAAATTGCTTATCAAAGTCACTCACTGGGTGCGCTGTACCAAACTATTAAATACAAAAGACATGTCACTCGCATAGTTCTGAATGGGGAAAAGTGTAACGGTCAATATGGCGAATGAAGCTCCGCCTACTAGTAGAGTAGCCACTCGATTGCTATAGACTGACGGAAAAGCTCGGACCAGACGTGTGCTTTTACGACCGATTGGTGGTCAACAAACACCCTTGAATCTCAGCAAATTCTTGAATCACAGACATAAGAAACATATCCAGATAAAGCAGAAAATACTGTGAAAATCTCCTTGGTTTGTCAAAGATCACATGGAAAACATTATTTTAAATTAACGGGAGGGCAAAAAAGAAATGACTTCAATTGTATCTGCTGCAGTTTACAGGTGAAAAAATGTGATGTATTTGAAAGTTAAAAATGTGTTATCCTACAATAAAAAGTTTCTTGTCAAATAAATTAACATGAAAGATTATCCCCCCAGTTTCTCTGGTCTAGAACCACCACTGAACATCCTTTGGGAAATGTTTGAGTTTTTTTTTTAAATCACATGAGGGCAAATAATTCTGACTCTAACAGTACTTCTCTGACTGAGAGCAGCATAAAAGTGCCTCAATTACTGCATCTGTGGTACCCAGTGGTCACCTGACACGTCTATATAGTGTTGCATAACAGACCTGTACAGTAGGGTACATACTTAAGTGCACAGTTTTATGCCAGCATGCACATTTACTGTGTGAGCCAGACACTTTGCTGTAGGTGTTTTGACACTAATGTTCTAATGTCAAATGATTTGCTGCAAATCAAATGTTTCTTGTGCTCATTTCACAGTATTTTTTAAGCAAGCATGCAAGAAACAGGGATTTTGATTTAAAAACACACAGGATTCTTAATATCATGGGCTTTATCCACTAAAGGATATATATATATATATATATATATATATATATATATATATATATATATATATATATATATATATATATATATATACAGTTGAAGTCAGAATTATTAGCCCCCTATTGATTTTGATTTTCTTTTTTAAATATTTCCCAAATGATGTTTAACAGAGCAATGAAATTTTCACAGTATGTCTGATAATATTTTTTCTTCTGGAGAAAGTGTTGTTTGTTTTATTTCGGCTAGAATAAATGCAGTTATTAATTTTTTAATAACCATTTTTGGGACAAAATTATTAGCCCCTTTAAGCTAATTTTTTTTTCGATAGTCTACAGAACAAACCATCGTTATACAATAACTTGCCTAATTACCCTAACCTGACTAGTTCACCTTATTAACCTAGTTAAGCCTTTTAATGTCACTTTAAGCTGTATAGAAGTGTCTTGAAAAATATCTAGTCAAATATTATTTACTGTCATCATAGAAAAGATAAAATAAATCTGTTATTAGAAAAAAGTTTTTAAAACTATTATGCTTAGAAATGTGCTGAAACAATCATCCCAGAACAGAACAGAAATTGGGGAAAGAAATAAACAGGGGCGCTAATAATTCAGGGGGGCTAATAATTCTGACTTCAACTGTATATATATATATATATATATATATATATATATATATATATATATATATATGTATATATATACATATATATATGTATATATATATACATATATATTTTCTATATTTTTATTAATTCGTGTAATAAAAAGCTACATTTTTAGCATCACGAATTTAGAACTTTTTAATATATATCTTTTTAGATTTATTCAAGTGACAAAAGCTCATTTTTTAGCATCATATAATTTTTAATATTAAATACACTCAAAATAATATTTTTGCATCACCACTCCAGTCTTCACAATTGGAAAATAATAGTAATAATAAAAATAATAATAATAATAATAATAATAATAATAATAATAATAATAATAATAATAATAATTATTATTATTATTATTATTATTATCATCATCATCATTATTATTATTATTATATGTATATATATATATATATATTATTATTATATGTATATATATATCTATATCTATATCTATATATATATATATATATATATATATATATATATATATATATATTCAAGCGACAAAAGCTACATTTTTAGCATCGTATAATTTGTAATATTTAATGTATTTTTTTATGTATTTTCATAAATTATTTTATTTTCTATATTTTTATTAATTCATGTAATAAAAAAGCTACATTTTTAGCATCACGAATTTAGAACTTTTTAATATATATCTTTTTAGATTTATTCAAGTGACAAAAGCTCATTTTTTAGCATCATATAATTTTTAATATTAAATACACTCAAAATAATATTTTTGCATCACCACTCCAGTCTTCACAAATGGAAAATAATAATAATAATAATAATAATAATTATTATTATTATTATTATTATTATTATTATCATCATCATTATTATTATTATTATTATTATTATTATTATTTAAATCCAGAAGTTAATAAATTCAGTTTTAAATATGAAAAATCTCGGTCACATTTTATTTTGATGGTCGTCCGTTTGTTGAATACAAGTTAAACTGCATCTACATGCCCACTAATTCTCATTAGATTATAAGTAGACTGTTCGGTTGGGGTTGGGATAAGTATAAGTTGACATGCAAACTTTCTTACAGTCAGTTAAATGCCTGTTGAAGGAGACTAATACTCAAATAGACCTTCAAAATAAAGTGTTGCCCAAAACACAATATGGCGCATTAATATGATGCCTTAATATCCCAATATGATGTATTATACATTTTCACTACATTGCTACCGTGCTTTTTAGAGTAATAATAGACAACAAATATAATTAGATTTTTTGGCATAGAAAATATATAATTTGCATTATAATGTCTATACATTGTGTTTCCCAGTGGAATATACCTTGTATATAGCTACACCTTGATGTCAAAATGGCAGCATCGAATTGACATCTAGCACTGGTGTCAAAAAACATGTAAAGAATCGATTATAGGACAGTCCTTTACTTGATTTTGATGCTTTATTAGATGTCAATTTGATGTCATTTTGATATCAGGGTAGTTTAAATGCATGGTAAGGAAACAAACTTCAGTGTAAACTTGTCATTTATATTTGAAGCTTGATTAATAAAACTTTTTATATTATAATACTTTTTGTGTCTTTATTTTGGTGGTCAAAAGTGCATCAATGTGCAGACGTAAAATAGACGTCACGTTTTCAACAGTATCTGGATGCAGCCTTCATGATCCAAGCTGAGATTGCATCACTCAGCGATGCAATGTCAGACACAATGCACTCAATGGAGTGAGTGACGTCACTGTGACGGGTAGGGTTAGGGGTGGGGTTAGGTGAGCGCATTAAAAAGCATTGGATGCAGCTCAGATTCCACTGCACCAGGTCTGCATCCAGACCCCTCTCCACGTTTTTGACATCAAATCAACTTTGACATGTTTTTTGATGTCATTGTGACATGAAGGTGCCCGCTGGGTTGCTCTTGTCTTCACCTGTATGGAGTCGTGCATATTGCAGGTGATGTGAGAAAAGACGGCGATGGCTGGTAAAGACACCAGCACTGCCCCGATCATGTGCCGGGGAATCCAGCCGGAAATGACCCAGAGGAGCGTCCTGGTGCAGTTCAGCACACTGTCCAGATAAAACGCTCTCCTGTAAAACACACAGAGGAATACACATCTGAATCAGAGCTGTGCAGCAACACTATATCCCAACCTAGGCTCAAACAGGAAATACAGTGCTCAACATAAATGAGCACACCCCATTTTCATTCATCCGCTTTCCTTCGGCTTAGTCCCTCATTAGGGGACGCCACAGTGGAATGAACCGCCAATTTATCCACCATATAGTATGTTTTGTACAGCAGATGCCCTTCCAGCTGTAACCCATTTTTGGGAAACACCCATACACACTCATACACTACAGCCAAGACAGGTCATCCAATTCACCTATAGAGCATGTCTTTGGACTGTGGGGGAAACCGGAGCACCTGAAGGAAACCTACGCCAACACGAGGAGAACATGCAAACTCCACACAGAAATACCAACTGGCCCTGCTGAGACTTAAACCAGTGACCTTCTTGCTGTGAGGCGACAGTGCTAACCACTGAGCCATCATGCCGTCGAAGTGCTAATAATACAATGGAATTGCTGATTGTTCACAGTTAATCTGAAATCCCGCTCATAATTCCCGCAATGCATCATGGGGTGTAGGAAGAAGGCGTAGTCAATGCTCATATTCTAGCCACTGACCGTATAGCGAGTATTAGAGCCAAACACTCGAGCAGCGCTGCCACCGCGGCCACTATGAGCGCTGGTGTGGGCAGGGGCTGATGGGTAACCAGCGGTCGCAGGAAACAGGCCAGAGAAAGAGCCAGAAACACGCAACAGCACAGAAGCATGTCCAGGAAAGAGCTGAACGTCGGGCTGGCAAACGTCTGCACAGGAGTTTGAGTCTTGACCTGACAGCGGACAGAGAGAAAGAGATCAGATTATTCATCAAATCAAATGAGAAATCTGATTCGAAAAATAGAAAAACTGATTCGAAAAACAGCCAACTAGAACCAGATGATACAGGAATAAATGCATCTTTATATAGAGTTGAAGTCAGAATTAGTAGCCCTCCTGTATATTTTTCCCCCAATTTCTGTTTACGAGAAATAAGATTAGTTTCAACACATTTCTAACCATAATAGTTTTAATATCTCATTTCTGACATGCACAGCTGGACTTATTGGGGAAATTGATTTTGGTGGTTCAGGCTTTCTATTGGTGGATCTTACATGATTGACAGGTCGATCCCGCCCTCATTGCAGTAAATACCAATCGGAGAAGAGATCATTCAGAAGGGTAAAAGATGTTGTTTTAAAAACTCATAAATTTTTTAATACACATTATTCATTCATTCTTTTTAAAGGGTTTTTGGCTTAGTCTTTATTTCAGAGATTGTCACAGTGGAATGAACTGACAATTATTCCAGCATATATTTTACATAGCGGATGCCCTTTCCAGCTGCAACACAGTACTGGGAAACACCCATACACTCTCACATTCACACACACTCAACAGTGGCGTAGCGCAAACTGCGTCGGCCCACTATATAATATATATATATATATATATAATAATGAAGGCGGGGCACCTCACTGCATATTATATATATATATATCATTAGCCCCTTTGAATTATTAGCCTCCCTGTTTATTTTTCCCCAATTTTTGTTTAACGGAGAGCAGATGTTTTCAGCACATTTTATAACATAATAGTTTTAATAACTCATCTCTAATAACTGATTTATTTTATCTTTGCCATGATGACAGTAATTAATATTTTTGACTAGATTTTTTCAAGACACTTCCATACAGCTTAAAGTGACATTTAAAGTCTTAACTAGATTAATTAGGTTAACTAGGCAGGTTAGGGTAATTAGGCTATTAAGTCATACAAGATATTGGCATTATTTCAAAGTGGTGCTTATAAATAAGCCTCCATGTCGTGAGCATTTGTTGGTAAAATTTAAAGAGTTTTAATGGGAGCTTTTTAATACTATGTTTACACATTAAACGAAATTCTAAAACACCCATAATAATATAGTCCATTTTGATTTCACCGCACAATACTGCATCTTTAACTGCATTTCGGAAGAAAGGCCACCAGATGGCAGTACAGACAGAGTAACACACTGTACACTCTTAATGCGGTTTTTCTACTGAGTAAAAATTCACAGACTTGTCCTGAGACTCAAGCCGTGGTGACAGACTGTGAGAACAAATGAAGAGTGACAGATAAATAGATGTGAGGAGAATGGTGCTGTACCTCGTCCTGGTAGCTGGTCCTGTAAGCCGACTCCAGGGATCTGTCTATGAATGTGTGGCTCAGCTTGTTGATGGGAGGTCTGTAGAAGTAATCTTTCATCAGACTGCAACGCCAAAAGCACAGAAAACAGCGTTAGACTGCGGGAGGAATTCAGTCCGTTGATTTATTGATCACACAAGTTCTGCATGGAATTGACTGTGATGAAGAAAAGAAAATACTTGTTTTAAATGTTGTCGAGCCACACTGTAAATTATTTTAAAGATCAGAGGATTATTAGATTCAAGAAATTATATAATTGTTGCTTTATATTACATATATTATATTAAATACTGTATCAGTGCACAATGGCAAGACTTTAACTCTAAAATGGTTTAATAAGTAAATTAGCTTAAAGAAATGATTTAATTTGGTTTTATTTGCAGTTTGACATTCTTACGACAAAAAGACACATTTTCCCTCACATTCACATTACTGTAGGGTTTGCACAATATAATATAATCAATATCGTTATTCTATTATCACCATTTAGTATAACTGTTTCCGGTGCAAATATTATGTTAAAATGTAACTTATTCCTGTGATTTAAAAAACTTTCAAACATTTAAAAAATAATAATAATAACAATTTATTAA
The DNA here is from genome assembly GCF_052040795.2 of Danio rerio. Classification (NCBI taxonomy): domain Eukaryota; kingdom Metazoa; phylum Chordata; class Actinopteri; order Cypriniformes; family Danionidae; genus Danio; species Danio rerio. Next base: position 10,817,954 of record NC_141023.1, read on the forward strand.
AACAAACAAACAAAAACAAAAAAACAAACAATAATAATAAATGTTTCCAGATCATCTAATCCTCATCTCTGAATGATTTCTGTAGTTCTGAATGATTTCCTAAAATAACTTTGCATTACATTTTCTAAAATACACAGTATTGACAATAGAAAATATAATTACAAAACATATATTTTACAAAACTATTGCTGGTTTGAGCCCAGGCTGGGTTTTATTTGCATATAATATATATATATATATATATATATATATATATATATATATATATATATATATATATATATATATATATATATATATATATATATATATATATATATATACATACAAAATATATATATAATTTTTTTTTTGCGTAAAACATATTCCAGAGTAGTTGGCGTTTCATTCTGCTGTGGCAACTCATAATAATTCAGAGACGAAGCCACAGGAAAATGACTGAATTGTTATTGTAATTGCATACAGTTTGCATGAAAACTTAAGGCAAAGAAAAGGGCTTATATACACACTTGCATAAAAATAGGGTCTGAGCAATCTTTTAACTGCAGAGCGCACTTCAAAAATTTCTTTTATTTACAACTACAGAAACAAAACGTCCACAGCGGCGCAGTTAAACAGATTACGAACAGTTACTGAGCCCTAAAACACCAGATGCCACTCTTTGACAGCGTTTAGAAAGAAAGACATGAGAAATGGCCCACAGTGCATCACACACACACACACACTTACTCACTCGCACACTACATCAAACAGCATGCAGAGTCCCTGCGGGCACAGCATGACCTCCGCCGGCCGCCGTTAAACAATACCGCTCCATCTTGTCTGACATTCATGTCCCAGCGGGCCGCGGACTCCTACCTGTCCTCTTTTATCACGTCCACGAAGTGCGCGTCGCTCCTCTCGCGGAAGTTCTTGGAGCGCAGAGGGATGAGGGCAGAGTGGTCCATGGTTCCTCCTCCGACGGCGGGCCACTTCTTCTCCTTGTCCTGCAGCATCTCACACAGAGACGTCTGGCTGTGCGTCAGCGGCTGCTCCACACCAGGACTCAACAGCCCATTCACACTTTTAGGACCCCTGCCTGCCGGGACCTGAAGACAATTCAGATGGAGAACACAGAGTGTTAAAATGCTATTAGTTTATGCACATAATGCGACCGTGGACCATAAAACTACCTTTTGGAAATTGAGATTCATGTATTATCTGAAAGCTTTTGAATTTTGAATTTGCTTTTCATTGATGTATACTTTGTTAGGATTGTATAATATTTGGTTCAGATTTTTGAAAATACAATACAAACTATTTGAAAATATGAAATCTGAGGGATCAAAACAGTTTAAATACTGAGAAATCCCCTGATAGCCCAGCTTTAAATGAATAAAAGCCCCACCCTTAAAGCCAGATAGCCCCGCCCTAAATGACTAATAGCCACAGATAGCCCCGCACTAAATGACTGATAGCCCTGCCCCAAATGATTAATAGCCCCACCCTAAAGAACTAATAGCCCCGCCCTTAATGAGTAATAGACCTGCCCTGAAGAACTGATAGCTCCACCCTAAAGAACTGATAGCCCCGCCCTTAGTAAGTAAAAGACCTGCCCAAAAGGACTGATAGCTCCACCCTAAAGGATTAATACCCTCATCCTAAAGAACTGATAGCTCAGTCCTAAATAACTGACAGCCCCGCCCTTAATGACTAATAGACCCACCCTAAAGTACTGATAGCTCTACCCTAATGGATTGATAGCCCTGCTCTAAATGACTAATAGCCCCATCCTAAAGAACTGATAGCCCCATCCCAAATGACTGATAGCCCCACCCTAAAGAACTGATAACCCCATCGTAAATGGCTGATTGCCCTGCCCTACATGACTAATAGCCCCACTCTAAATAACTCATAGCTCTGCCCTAAATTACTAATAGCCCCACCCTAAATAACTAATAGCCCCGCCTTAAATGACTAATAGCCCCACCCTAAAGAACAGATAACCCCATCGTAAATGGCTGATTGCCCTACCCTAAATGACTAATAGCCCCACCCTAAAAAACTGATAGCTCAGCCCTAAAAAACTGACAGCCCCGCCCTTAATGACTAATCGACTTAACCTAAAGAACTGATAGCTTCACCCTAAAGGATTGATAGCCTTGCCCTAAATGACTAATAGCCCACCCCTAAATAAATCACAGACCCGCCCTAAATGACTAATATGCCCACCCTAAAGAACTGATAGCCTCGTCGCAAATGACTGATTGCCCTGCCCTAAATGACTAATAGCCCCACCCTAAAGATTGTATAGCCCCGCCCTAAATTACCAATAGCCCCACCTTAAAGAACTAATAGCCCCGCCATTAATGACCCACATTAAAGGACTGCTAGCCACACCTCAAAGAACTGATAACTCCGCCCTAAAGGCATTCCATGTGACCAGAAGTGAATAAAGTCTTTTCGAAGGGGAGGGAAGGTTATGATTTTTAAATAAAAGATTGTGAGGGCAAATTAACTTTTACAAAACAATGAAGTGCACAGACACATATATTACAAGCACTACCATATGCAAGCACTTCCATAAAAAAATTAAAAAGAAGAATAAATTTAGATTTCATGCCGATGAAATCAATCATCTGGGAAACTATGGTAATATTTACATCACCATACGGTTATTTTGTTACCCATTTCAGCTTGAAGTGTTTTGCCTTTTACAATGAAAAGTAACAAAAGGTAAAATAACATTTAGTGGGGCGGTGCAGTGGTGCAGTATGTAGTGCTGTCGCTTCACAGCAAGAAGGTCGCTAGTTCGAGCCTCGGCTGGCCTAGTTAGCATTTCTGTGTGGAGTTAGCATGTTTTCCCAGTGTTGGTGTGGGTTTCCTCCGGGTGCTTTGGTGTCCCTCACAGTCCAAGCACATGTGATGCAAGTGAATTGTCCGTAGTGTATGTTTGTGAATGAGAGTGTATGGGTGTTTCCCGGTGACGGTTTGCAGCTGGAAGGGCATCCGCTGTTTCAAACATATGCTGGATAAGTTCGCAGTTCATTCCGCTGTGTTGACCCTACTGAAAAAAACAGCTTAAACCAGCCTAGGCTGGTTGGCTGGTTTTAGCTGGTCGACCAGGCTGGTTTTAGAGGGGTTTTGGCTAGGCTGGTCAAGCTGGTTTTTCTGGTCATTTTCCAGCCTGACCAGCTAAGACCAGGCTGGAAATAGCTGGAAACCAGCCTGGAAATGGCCAAAACCCCTCTAAAACCAGCCTGGTCAACCAGCTAAAACCAGCCAACCAGCCTAGGCTGGTTTAAACTGGATTTTTCAGCAGGGACCCCTGATTAATAAAAGGACTAAGCCAAAAAGAAAATGAATGAATGAAAAACATTTAGAACATTTACATTTAGTCATGTCCAAAACTACTTAAAAATAAAATAACTTTCTGCAAAACTGCCGTTGAATGTTAGAACAAACAGGTGGCGCTGTTTGCCAGCCTTGCAACAAAGCATCACTTCACCTAATCTATCATAATCTGAAATTGGATCGTAACCTCTAGGAACATGGTTGGGAAACACTCCCCTAAACAATGCTACATCATTTACAAAAAGATCTCATGTAAGTTGTTCAGGTGGGAATAAAACTATGACGTGTTCTAAATTTGCTCACTGAGCTCCTGTCTAAAACACTCACCTTGCTGTTGCTGGTTTTGTGTTCAGGATCTGTGCAGCTGTTGCTGTGAACAAGTCCGTCTTCAGATGTTATCAGGCTACATGAGGGACAGGCGGACTGATGGAGACAAATAGGAGAACGTGAAGAAGGATTACACACAGAGCCAAACACCTCACTTACTGGTTAATACAATAAAAAACAGCAGATAGAATTTAGACTTTACAAGGAAAGATCCATCATTCTACACTTTGTTGACAATGCTAGTGTGTTTTAGAGTGTTTTTAGCACTTGGCTAATGTATTGGTTAGCATTGCTACAGCAGGCAGTTGCTATGTGCTAAACAATAAAGCATGGCAAAATATAGTTGTTTGAAGTGGAGCAGTTTATTGAACATTTAGATACAGTTTTGCATCCAGTGGGCCTACATCCGGTTTTCATGTTCTTACTAAACAGGCAGTGATTGAAAGAGAACTGAAAATACTTAAGTAAAAGTACCATTACTTGCCTAAAAATGAAGTGCGAGTACAGTAAAAGTATCAGTTGTAAATTTTACTCAAAGTATGAGTAAAAAGTAGACCTTTCAAAAGTACTCAAGAGTAGTGAGTAGTGAGTATTACACTGGGAAAGGTTGATGGGTTTACATGTAATTTGTGTGTGTGTGTGTGTGTGTGTGTGTGTGTGTGTGTGTGTGTGTGTGTGTGTGTGTGTGTGTGTGTGTGTGTGTGTGTGTGTGTGTGTGTGTGTGTGTGTGAAACGTAGTGTTGGGCAAGCTACTTGAAAAATATAGTGAGCTAAGCTATTAGCTACTCTACTTAAAATGTAGCTTAACTACACTAAAAACTACCCCCTGGGTAATGTAGCAAGCTAAGCTAAAAGCTACTTGGCAAAAGTAGTTTAGCAACATCTGAGCTATTTTTGCAATTTTTATTTTTAAATCGAAGCAAATTAAATCCAAGTCAATCATATCTTAGTGATCAATAAAACTGTCAATGAAACATGAGGCAGAATAGTTCAGTTCAATGATTTACTGTAAATAATATGCTGTACGAAACAGAAACATATAGTATTATAGTATATAACAGCTAAAACAAAAAATCCAATAAAAGCAGGTGTTACACATTTAAAATACTATAGTCATTTATAATAGAGAAATATTTTGACATAAGCATCATGCATATGTATATGTATATATATATATATATATATATATATATATATATATATATATATATATATTCACAACTCTTCGATAATAAATTACACTATATAATGCAGTAATTTTTTTTACGAGTACTTACTATAAATTACTAAAGTATTTTTTGAGCACAGCATCAGAAAATAAGTTGTTGCATCTTAACTAGTGCTGTCAATCGATAAAAAAAATTAACTAATTAATCGCACCTTTTTAAAAAAATAATCGCGATTAATCGCATTTAAAATACTGAAACTTGTAATTTTGGCTATTTAAAGGTAAAATTAATGTAAACGCAAGACAAAAAATATTTAAATTCAAAACATAATTGTTTAATAGAATTTTTGTTTAACTTGTAACACAGATTTCTTCATGTAAACAACATACCCACAATAAACCATCAAGATCCTGGCTTGACAGCCATATTTATTACAGAAATGAAAACACAGGCATGTTAATGACATTTAAATTTCAAAACAATCAATGCCAATAAAGAAAACATTGATTTCCATGTTGGATTCTAAGTGGACTGCAAAAAAATGCCAAAATATAGGAATTGCAGATATGGAAAATGAAAAATTATAATAATAAACTATAGAATACAAACTGTTGCACTCATTGTAAAGTTTTATTGCTGTGAGTTGAGAACATTAGTTATAGAGTAGAAACTATTTTGCTTAATCCTCCTTTACATTCATCCAGTTGCTAAGACTAGGAGTATCCCGCAAGTGCACAGAGACTCCCAAATGCCCGCAAATGAATGATAATTTCTTGCAAACCGGTCGTTAAATACATTGCACACCCCTCTCGCCCCTACTCAGATACGTCGCTCACTCCACCCCTGACACCCCTTTACGAGCCTGACACAGACACACACACAACGCGCTGCAGACGTTTTGGCCCCAACGGCCTTCCATACTGGAGCGACTCCCCTCAGATTCAACACGCATGATCACGTTCATCAAATTTGCTAAGCGCCCTAAACTAATGCCTAGTTCAGACTGCGTGATTTTAGCCCCGATTTTGGCTCGCCGACAGGTTTTTAAAAAATCGCCGACAAATGCCTGAAATCACAGGCAAATCGCTGCTCGTGCACGTGAGTGACAATCACACAGTATGAACGATCAAAGACGCGATCTGAGAGAATCGCCGATGAGTCGCCGATGCCTGCGAGATATTTAGCGTGCTAAATATCTGGAGCTGTCGGCGATTCAAATCATGACGTGTGAGTTGAGTTTAGACTGAAAATAACATCAGCGATCGCCTACAGCCAATGAGAGAGCAGCTTTCACTTGTGTGTGCGTGTGTGTATACCTGCTGCAGGCCAGCGGGAGGCTGGGGGAGAAGTTAAAAGCGCTCTTTTTTCGGTTTATTTGGACGCACAAAATGGAGGAAAAACTAGTGGAGGTTTGACAGGACTCAGGAGCAACCGTGTCTGTTTGACGTTTCATACAGAAAGAAAGTAGTTTATTATCAACGTTGAGGAGAAATGGCTAATTCCCTTTAAACCCAGGTGAGCAAACATGTACATGTTCTACCCCATTAAACGCTTCTTTCTCATTATGTAGTTAATAACAAAAGATATACTGCGTGTTTTTGGCTGTGAGACGTAGTTTGGACGAAGTTGTCGGCGATTCTCCCTATAGTAAAGTCATGCAGTGTGAATGTCCATGTCGCCGAACCATCTTGCAGTGTAAACAAAGCAGCGACGAAACGCAAGCCCAGATAGTCATGCAGTGTGAAAACATCAGTGACATGACTAGTTTGAAAATCACGCAGTCTGAACTTGGCATAAAGTATTACTGTATTTCACAAGGATTCTTACACAACGACGCGAAGCATACGCTTTCGTTGCGTTTAATGAGGAAACACGCTAAACTTAGAGGGTGCATGCTGAAAGGCAGAGTAATGCCCTGTCTTTGACAGCTCGCGACTTCACCAGACGTTCTGAGTACATTTACATAAGACACCAATACTCCGATTTTAATATGATTAAGATTATACTCTTATTAAAATTCTACCGTGTAGCCTAAGCAGTGAATTTATTACCTTAAAGGAACACCGAGTCGCGAAATGCGGAGGATTTTCTTTCTGTTCGCCATGCGGTATCAACTTACAACAGATGTCGAATGTTAAATATGAAACACCTGAAATTGCATGAAACTCTGGATAACCTGTGATGCAACTAATTGTTTTATACTGGAACTTGCCTTCAAAAAGTGCTTCCTTGGTCTTATCCACATTTATTGCATGTTGAACACACGTCCACCACAACAGGAATTAAAAAAAACCTGCTACTGCGTTAATTGCGTTAGTTTTTTTAACGCGTTAATTATTTCAAATTAATCGCATGCGTTAACGCGTTAATTTTGACAGCGGTAATCTTAACATTTGTACATCTCGATGTATGGTCACAAAAAATCCTGCTTCAGAAGTAACTTCTCTCCCTCAGTCATCTCTCTATCAAGCAAGTTTCTCGAGCTAGCCTAATTTGGTTTGCGACATCACCAACCAGAGGTGGCAGTAACTTTTTTTACGTTTTTTTTTTTCACAGTGTAGCGACATTAGGAGTTAAGAAATGCAATACAAAACTGTTTTTGTTGGTGGGGCAGTTAAAGGAATAAATCAGTGATTCTCAAACTGTTTTCACCAAGTACCACCTTAGAAAAAATGGTCTCTCCGAGTACCACCATAATGTAGGCCTAGTTAAGCAGCTACAGCTCTGCACAGTAAAAAAAATGAGGAAGATTAATTCCTATTATTAAGAATATTTATTACTGTCAGCCACTTTAACCATATTAAATCAGTGATTCTCAAACTTTCACAAAGTACCACCTCAGGAAAAAACGTCTCTCCAAGTACCACCATAATGACCAGTATTGAAACACAGTAACATAGTAGGCCTAATTCAGCAGCTACAGCACTGGACAGCTCAAAAATAAGGCAGATTAATTACTAATATTAAGAATATGTATTATTGTCAGCCATTTTTAACATTATAAACATTAAAACAAGACGTTTGAACGTTGGAAAACCTCAACGGAATGTTCCACTTCCGGCAAATCTCCCTGCTAATATCTGAACAACAGCAGAAGCGGTGACAGATTTGCAAGCAGCTCTGAAATGTGTGGCATCTGCCGTCTGAATATGCAGAGGATTAAACTCAGGCCTCAGAGATGAACAATCGCGAAAGGCCGAGACAGACTCCACTCGCACTTCTTATCGGATTTCCCCCCGCTATCCGTCGCAAAACCCGGGGTCCCATCAGTATTTAAAGTGCACCCATGATGAGAGTATCTCTTGCAAAGGCTGCTGGGTAATGTGGCATCCTCTGAAAGGTGGCTTGGATGAAACGCTGATCGATCGCAGTGGAGAGAAGAAGAGGAGGATGAACATTACGCTCTTTCGCTAATCACTGCGGCGTTTCACACAACGCACCAGCGCACACACACACTCATCAGTAAATGGAGAAAGGCTGTACGGGGAAACACTTGAGGAAAGCAGCAGCAGAAGAACACACAGACAGAGCGTTAACATGAAATACTGTACAAACCCAGCCGGACACTTAAAGTACACCTGAAATCAAAACTAGCATACTGATTTTGTTAGCTCACGTTGCTAGATTTGCGGTGAACAATCCATCTGTGCAGGTCATTAGGAGAAGAAAAAAAGCTTGCTCTTGTAATCTTTAACTGAAATATTTCAGTTGAATTCTCAGATTACGTCTGTCTAAGGAATTGGGTGTGGCTAACATACCCCACCACGCCCCTTCAACTGTCAGTTTTGACAACAAACAGAAACAGTGAGGAGTAGGAGGAGTCTGTTAGGTTGTAATGACTCTCCTTGAACCCTTTCCCTGATCTTTTTGAATGAAATGCCTACTTTACCACATCCAATCAGCACGCAGTAGAAAAAACAAGCCACGCCCACTGTTTTCTCCTTTAATACTATCATTTAAAATAAAAATTTAAGTCATATTATATTTACCTGATGTCTCATTTAACACTGAAACTACCAGAGCTGTACCACTACACCAGGGGTCGGCAACCCAAAATGTTGAAAGAGCCATATTGGACCAAAAAAACAAAAAACAAATATGTCTGGAGCCACAAAAGATTTGAAGCCTTAAATAAGCTTTATAATGAAGGAAACACATTCTGTATGTATCTATATTAGCTGTATTAGCCTACTATAAAAATGACTAAATTGGCTACAAATACATAATGAGCCTTCATGATTAAATAGCCACTGAAATCAGGTGGTTGGTGTTTATTTCGTTGTCATTAAAACACTTCAGCACAGCCTCTTGTCTTTTAGTGTTATTAATTTGATCATTTCTTCTTGCGGCCCATCAGAGTTCACATACCTGCAAAAAAACGCGTTGAATATCGGTCACATCACAGGCAATTGAGTATGCTGGCACTGAATTAATGTCCTTGGTTTGCTGATCGGTGATGTTACCTACCATTTTAATAGCCCTTTCCTTCACTGTCTTAGTGGAGAAAGGTATATCTTTATTTTTTTGTATTATCTTGGTTTTGTTTTTAAAGTTTGCAAATAGGTGTTCTAATATGTCCTACCATCTTTGAACAGTTTTCCATGCTTTATTATCTCCTGGTTTGTTTACAACAGCCACCTGCCTGGCATCCCGCCCTGCTGATAGAAACGTGTGTCGCAGGCTATGATGCAAATCTTCGTTGACAGAAATGTTGAAATTAAATATTAATTCTACACACTTTGACAGCATTTGAAAACGTTAAAAATGTTTGTCCCCCTATAGAAATCATATTAAAACAAAAAAATATATTAACCTCCCCCATCTTTTTGTATTTTCAAACATCTTTGAAAAAGCTCCAGGGAGCCACAAGGGCAGCGCTAAAGAGCCGCATGCAGCTCTAGAGCCTCGGGTTGCTGACCCCTGCACTACACTCTCAGAAAAAAATGGTACGATGTTGTACCAAAGAACCCTTGCCACTTGGGCAGAACCATAGATATTTACATTAGAGAAGAGCAAGAAACTTAACTTATTTTGTTAATTTTTGATTATTGTGATTTTGTTTATCAGAGTGCGTTAAAATTAGATCTTGCTCCCCTTAATACACCATATAATAGACTTTGCAGATTTGTTCTGGGTTGTTCTTTTTACACACATCATTGTTTAATGTATGATCTGTTGCAGTGGCCAACACAAGACGACATGTTCATTGGCTTCAAATTACATTTAAATGTATTCATTTTGACTATCCTTATTATTTACAACAATATTTTGTATTTTTTTCCTCAAATTATCAAGCTAGACATTCTGTTCAGACTTATTTATTTGTTCCTAGTTGTAAAAACTCTATGGGTAAAAAAGCTTTAGGATCCAACAGATTGGAATAATTTACCTGCTAACATTCGATCTATTACACCATTTAAGGTCCTTAAGCAAACTTTGCTATCGTATTTTACTTTGGATTGTAGTTATTAATTCCTGAGGATGTTATTATTTATTTGGTGATTGCCATTTCAAAATAAATAAATAACTAAAAAGAAAACCAGCAGCAGTGCCAGAGCTATTACAGACACTGTGGCATTAAAAAAAAAAAAACTATGGACTAAAACATTGCATGCTAATATTGTTGATTAAACCATTCCAGAATAAAGCACATGTGGTATGTGCAGGATGTAGTGTTGTAGATGTTGTTGTGTGTGTGAAGCTGACCTTGGCTCTGTCCGGTGCGTCTGTGGGAGCGCCGGCCGATGCGGAGACGTCTGGACTGAAGGACGAGGAGCTGACAGACGCTCTGATCTCAGACGGAGGAGGAGGACTCATCCACTGACACAACTTCACCTTCCGCCCTGATATCAGGTACGTCTTAAGACCTGCGGAGGACACACAGAGAAAGAGAGAGAGAGAGAGAGAGAGAGAGAGAGAGAGAGAGAGAGAGAGAGAGAAAGAGATCAGTGTAGGTATGTATCACTCTGCTAGTAGGGATGGACCGAAGTTTCCATAAAATTGTCAAAAATTACAATTTAGTTTTTTGGGTGAAAATGAAAAATGGCGCAAAAAAGGGCCATGGTGCCAAGCAATGTTCAGTGTGCTGGATTCAGTCTCTTATATAAAAAAAAAAAATAATAATATTAAAATAAATACAATTACAGTTAAATATTCATCATTATTAAACAAACTCACATTAATGAAAATACTTATTAAACGTTTTTCATTTAATAACATTGTCATATATATATGTGTATATATATATGTATGTATATATATATATATATATATATATATATATATATGTATATATATATATATGTATATATATATATATATATGTATATATATATATATATGTATATATATATATATATATATATGTATATATATATATATATATATGTATATATATATATATATATGTATATATATATATATATATATATATATATATATATGTATATATATATATATATGTATATATATATATATATATATATATATATATATATATATATATATATATATATATATATATATATATATAAAATAATTAAATTAAAGTAAAAATAATAAAAAAAATTACAAGCAACTTAACTAAAATAATGAAAAAAATACATTGATAAAAAATAAAAATGAAAAATATATATTAAAAACAGTTAAATTATTTTTTAATCTAATATACTTAATATTTTCATTTATTATTTTTTAAAAAATTAATAATAAAATATTACAAAATTATAGATAAAAGCAACTTCTAATAAAAACATGTATTGTAAATTTCTAAATTAAATAAAAGATGAATAAATTAATGATAAATCAAATCAAGGGATAAATAAAAGAAAAATACAAGCAACTTAATTCTATAATGGCACAAAATTAAAATGTTTTAAAAAAAACAATATTTATACATAAACTCTATTAATCTTATTCGATCTGGAAAAAATAAGACAATAAATAATAATGAAAAATATATTTTAAAATTAAATTAAATTAAATGGTTGTATCTATTAAACTTATTATTTCTAAATTAATAATAAATTATTAGAAAAAACAAATATATATAAAAGCAACTTCTCTTAATCTAATAAGGTAATGTGTTGAAAATAACATGTGTATATACTCTATTATCCTCATCCGATCTGAAAAAAAGATAAATATAATAATAATATTAAATATATTTTTAAAATAATAATTAAATTATATTAATTTTTTTGCATCTAATTTACCTAATATTTCTATATTAATCATACATTATTGAGAAAAAATATTTCTATATAAGCAACTTAATCCAATGAGGTTATGTATAAGAAATGTTAAAAAAAAAAAATATATATATATATATATATTAAATCAAAGGATAAATTTACAAGCAACTTAACCTTAGGAATAAAATGTTAATATTAATTATTTAATATTAAATAATTAATATTCAAAAGGGACTAAGCCGACAAGAAAATGAATGAATAAATGAAATTATTATTCACATAAAGTTAAAGTCAGAATTATTAGCCCCTCCTTTGAATTTGTTTTTCTTTTTTAAATGTTTCCCAAATGATGTTTAACAGAGCAAGGAAATGTTTACAATATGTCTGTCTGATAATGTTTTTTCTTCTGGAGAAAGTCTTATTTGCTTTATTTCGGCCAAAATAAAAGAAATTTTACTAAACAGGGCTAACAATTCAGGGGGGCTAATAATTATGACTTCAACCATATATACTCTATTATCCTTATCCAATCTGCAACCGAAATAAGAGCTTGCCACAATTAAATTCCTTTATTTTTCCTGTATTTAAATAACCTTTATTTGTATAGCTCTTTTACAATGTAGATTGTGTCAAAGCAGCTTCACATAGAAGATCATAGTAAATTGAAACAGTGTCAGTCCAGTTTTCAGAGTTTAAGTTCAGTTCAGTTTAGCTCAGTTCAGTGTAGTTTATTATTCACTGTCCAAACACTGAAGGGGAAATACAGATTTACTCAATCCTTCCTAAAAATCTGCAATCAAACTGCCTTCAATTCCCACAAAAATAAATCAGTAAACCAGACGACAAAAAAAACAAGCTGAAACCCGACTGGCATCCAGCATCTCCAGCTCTAAATAAAGAAGACATTAGTTTGAGAGATGATTTGTGTGCTGATTTCTCCATTCACACCCAGCAGGCGCTCACTGTTTCTCTAAAGTCATCAGACGAGACGACAAATGATCAAACCTCCTCACAGTCTCTCTATTTTTTCTGGAAAGACACTCAGAGATGCACATAAAAATCCACAGGGAAGCAAGAGAAATCATCGGCTGTGAGAGGTGAAGTGTTTTATAGAGTCGGTAAAACACTGTCAGATATCTGCGAGCGACTAAACCCCGTCTGGGCCAATGTCAATGTTTGTGCTGAGTGCCTGTGTTCCTGTAATTCACCTGTCAGAGGAGATCGCGGCACAAAAGGGACACAGAGACGCTCCATATGGGCCGGCCTGAGAACACTCTTACACTCCATGAATATTTAACAGGCTTCAATAAAGGACAACTCGTTTTGGACAGTTCACTAACATGGTGACCTTGAGGAAAAACAACACAGGCTCATTGGAAATATGTGCTTCAGCCTATATATTTACGAAAAAGGAATTTCAACATACGTTTGACTGCAGTTTGTAGGTGAAATGAACATTAGGGGGAAGTATGACGACAATAACGACAACTAGTTTTGGACAATCACAACTTGACAATAACGACAATAACGATAACTCGTTTTGAACAATAACGACAACTCAACAATATCAACAACTAGTTTTGGACAATCACAACTCAACAATAACAACAATAATGACAACTCATTTTGAACAATAACGACAACTAGTTTTGGACAATAACAACAACTCAACAATAACGACAACTAGTTTTGGACAATCACAACTCGACAATAACGACAACTAGTTTTGAACAATAACAACAACTCAACAATAACGACAACTAGTTTGGGACAATCACAACTCGACAATAACGACAATAACGACAACTAGTTTTGGACAATAACAACAACTCAACAATAACGACAACTAGTTTTGGACAATCAAAACTCGACAATAACGACAACTAGTTTTGAACAATAACAACAACTCAACAATAACGACAACTAGTTTTGGACAATCACAACTCGACAATAACGACAATAACGACAACTTGTTTTGGACAATAACGACAACTCGACGATAACGACAATAACAACAACTCGTTTAAAACAATAAAGACAACTCAACAATAATGACAATAACGACAACTCATTTTGGACAGTTCATTAACTAACTAGGGGGCAATTAGACAACAATAACGTTTGTTCCTTTTCACATTAAGGATATTAACAGGGACATAATATTGACGAATAAAGCGTTATTTCTGTGCAGTTCCAAATAAGTACCACAAAACAACTTTTCAGCGTCTATGCAAACTAGAAAAAAATAAAATATTGCATCAAAAATTTGCGAATAAAACGTGTACAAGAAAGCACACACTCTTCCCTCTCCATATGCACCAGGCACTTTCTTATCAACACTTCACGTTTCTGGAAAACACTGTGCGATTTTGAGTGTGCTCCACACAGGTGAGTGGGCTTGACAAACCACCTGTAGGACACACTCTTCCCCCTCCATATGCACCAGGCACTTTCTAATCAACACTCAATGTTGAGAATCGAGAAGACTCTCAAACCCCATGAATCTTTAACAGGCATCAACAAAGGACAGCTCGTTTTGGACGGTTCGCCAACAAGGGTAACCTTAGGGAAAAAAAACAACATCAACATAGGTTTGACTGCAGTTTGTGGGTGAAATGAACACTAGGGGGCAGTATGACGACAATAACGTTTGTTCCTTTTTTCACATTAATGATATTTACAGGAACATATTATCAATGAATAACCACTAAATAACGTAACGGTGTAAATGCAAATTAGTCAAACTTGAAATATCGCATCAAATATTTCCAAATAAAACACGTAGAAGAAGTAGGACACACTCTTCAATCTGCACCAGAGCCTTTCTAATCAACCATGTTTCTGGAAAAAACTGTGCGATTCTGAGTGTGCTTAACACAGATGAGTGGGCTTGACAACACACCTATAGGACATACTCTTCCCTCTCTAAATGCACCAGGCACTTTCTAATCAACACTTTATGTTGAGAACCGAGAACACCTAAACTCCATGAATATTTAACAGGCATCGGCTCGTTTCGGGCAGTTCGCCAACACGGTGACCTTGATGGAAAAACAACACCGGCTCATTGGAAAATACGTGCTTCAGCCTATACATTTGCGAAAAAATTTACTTCAACATACGTTAGACTGTAATAAGCACACTATTCCCTCTCTATATGCACCAGACACTTTCTTATCAACCATGTTTATGGAAAACACTGTGCGATTCTGAGTGTGCCTAACGTAAGTGAGTGGGCTTGACAAACCACCTGTAGCACACACTCTCCCCTTTCCATATGCACCAGGCACTTTCTAATCAACACTTAATGTGGAGAATCGAGAACACTCTCAAACCCCATGAATCTTTAACAGGCATCAACAAAGGACAGCTCGTTTTGGACAGTTCGCTAACATGGTGACTTTAGGGGAAAAAACAACAACATCAACATAGGTTTGACTGCAGTTTGTGGGTGAAATGAACACTAGGAGGCAGTATGATGACAATAACATTTGTTCCTTTTCACAATAATGATATTAACAGGAACATATTATCAATGAATAAAGCATTATTATAGTGAAGTTACAAATAAATACCACAAAACAATGTGACGGTGTGTATGCAAATTAGTCTGCAAATATATAGCATCAAATATTTCCATATAAAACACGTAGAAGAAGTAGGACACTCTCTCCAATCTGCACCAAAGACTTTCTAATCAACCATGTTTCTGGAAAAAAACTGTGCGATTCTGAGTGTGCTTAACACAAATGAGTGGGCTTGACAACACACCTATAGGACATACTCTTCCCTCTCTAAATGCACCAGGCACTTTCTAATCAACACTTTATGTTGAGAACCGAGAACACTTAAACTCCATGAATATTTAACAGGCATCGGCTCGTTTCGGGCAGTTCGCCAACACGGTGACCTTGATGGAAAAACAACACTGGCTCATTGGAAAATACATGCTTCAGCCTATACATTTGCGAAAAAATTTACTTCAACATACGTTAGACTGTAATAAGCACACTATTCCCTCTCTATATGCACCAGACACTTTCTTATCAACCATGTTTATGGAAAACACTGTGCGATTCTGAGTGTGCCTAACGTAAGTGAGTGGGCTTGACAAACCACCTGTAGCACACACTCTCCCCTTTTCATATGCACCAGGCACTTTCTAATCAACACTTAATGTGGAGAATCGAGAACACTCTCAAACCCCATGAATCTTTAACAGGCATCAACAAAGGACAGCTCATTTTGGACGTTTCGCCAATATGGTGACTTTAGGGGAAAAAAAAACAACATCAACATAGGTTTGACTGCAGATTGTGGGTGAAATGAACACTAGGGGGCAGTATGACGACAGTACCGTTTGTTACTTTTCACATTAATGATATTTACAGGAACATATTATCAATGAATAAAGCATTATTATAGTGAAGTTACAAATAAATACCACTAAACAACGTAATGGTGTGAATGCAAATTAGTCAAACTTGAAATATCGCATCAAATATTTCCAAATAAAACACGTAGAAGAAGTAGGACACTCTCTCCAATCTGCACCAGAGCCTTTCTAATCAACCATGTTTCTGGAAAACACTGTGCGATTCTGAGTGTGCTTAACACAAATGAGTGGGCTTGACAACCCACCTATAGGACATACTCTTCCCTCTCTATTGGCACCAGGCACTTTCTAATCAACACTTAATGTTGAGAACCGAGAGCACTTAAACTCCATGAATATTTAACAGGCATCAGCTCGTTTCGGGCAGTTCGCCAACACAGTGACCTTGAGGGAAAAACAACACCGGCTCATTGGAAAATACGTGCTTCAGCCAATATATTTGCGAAAAAAAACAAATGTACTTCAACACACGTTTGACTGCAATTTGCATGTAAAATGAACACTAGGGGGCAGTATGATGACAAAACGTTTGTTCCGTTTTCACACTAATGATAATTACAGAGGTGATACTCACGAATTTCTGAGCAATTCTTTGCATAACATCAAACAAATACCACAAAACAACTTAAAAGTGTCTGTGTGAATAAACAACAAGAGAACATTAAATTTTTGAATAATGGGAATATTGAATATTGAAGAAAAATATGACATTTTATTATGAGATGAATGAGTTACGACTGGCTTAGTCATTAATAAAATTATTTAATATAATAAAAAAAATTATACAAAAAAAATCTACTTTTTTTATAATAAAAAATAAGCAATTAACATCATATATTAAACATAAATAAGTTATATTTTATCAACAAAATAATATAATATAATATAATATAATATATTATAATATATATAAAAATTATATTATATATTTAGCCATTTTTTTTCCAAAGCAATTCATTACCTAAAAAAATTAAAAAATATTATTAATGATAAATACTGATAATTATATTATATTATATTATATTATATTATATTATGATATATTATATTATATTATATTATATTATATTATATTATATTATATTACAAATTTACCCAATTTTTATCCAAAACAAGAAACAAATCCCCCAATAAATAAACAAATTAATGAATTTAATATCAATAATTTATGGCAGAGGCCATATGGTACACCTAATTAACCTACCGCATGAATATGAATTATGCAAATGTAAATCAAAGTGAAATTTAATCCTGGAATGACTGCTTATCTCTGCACAATGCACTGTCTATTTCATCTTCATTGGTAAACATAATTAACAATTCATGATTCGTCAAAAAACAAAAGAGCGTAAAAACTCTGCATGTATCTGTTTGTACTTGTATTGATTAAGTAGCAAGAGCAAGTTTCCAGAGCGGCTGCTGAAATATTGATCAGCTCTACTGTAAACATCCCATTGATGGTGTTATCCAGACTGAATCTGGCATGCTGCTCTAACACCAGCAAAACATCATCAGACTTCATTTCTTCATCACACACACACAGCCCGCCATAGATTTATTGATGCACGTCATGTCTGATGGACCAGTAATAATGTTTAAGGATGAATATCATTGCAGATCTTCATGATGCGCCTGAAATATCACATAAGGTTATATTCACAACTTATATACGACTTTGGATCACAAAAGCAGTCATGATGGTCTCTTTTTAAAAACTGAGATGTATACATTGTAGGAATATAAATATATATAATCTATACATAACTGAAAAGTTATGTTCTTTGGTTTTTAGGGTGTGACAGAACTTAAAATGTCTTGGTTTCTTGAGCCCTGACTGTCTCCAAAGTAATGGAAATTGTTTCACTGCACAGCTTTGTCTATAGACCTTTTTCATGGCTGCTGCATGGAGGGCGCCATAGCGACCAGCGTCTTCCGGTAGAATGCTAAAAACTTCCGTTTACAGCGTGTACAACTGGTAATTTGCGCTCCGAAAATGGGTTTCAATAACGTTTTTAATGGATAACAGAGTGTTTTTGTGACACACAACTTAGAATTGTGTCTGTTAAAGCCGTTATAATCTGTCACATGTGGTTCAAGTGCGTCAGAAATACGAGAAAAACATTCTCCTAGTACACGTGTTAGCCGTCAGAAATAACAGTGTATGTGTGTGTTCCTGGCCTGTCAGCTGTTAGCTCAGCGGCTCTTTAACACACACACACACACACACACACACACACACACACAGAGAGAGAGAGAGAGAGAGAGAGAGAGAGAGAGAGAGAGAGAGAGAGAGAGCAAACCAGAGTACTGGCATGAAACTTAACAGGTATGAAAGTCGTGCAATTTACAAAATTGACCAATAAAAGTCTGTTATTGATCCTCTGCTGGCTGATTTGCTGTTCATTCTAATCGCGAGCCGTTTGTGTTTTATTTTGTGTGTTGTTTTTACCACGGTTTGTGTTTTTCTGTCATTTCGAAATGACACTAGCCTATATTTTCACTTTGTCACAGTTATTAAATCAGTGTGTCAGAGGCACAGTACAGGCTACGCGTGTGTGTCAAACATTTTGTTGAATTACATTTGTTTGGGCTGATTATATATTTGAAATAAAGAGAAAATGTTGACTTTAGCGATGACAAGGCTTCATTTAATCTGCAGAAGATGCCGTCTGACAACGAGGGGGAAATGCCTCACAGCAGCTGTTTTCCATCCTATTAGATCGCATTTCTTTAAATGATCAGTCCAGGAGATGGTGCTGATGAACAACAGTGTTAGTTCAAAGAGGATAAAAGCAGGTAAAATAGATTAAAACTATCGTTTCAAAGCTGTCCAAATGTGCTGTTTACACGCATTAACTGCCGACCGGAAGTTCTTCGCATTCTCCTTGCGCATACACACAAAGCATAATGGGTAATTTTGCGTTCTAAGAAAAAGGTCTATATGTCTGTGTGAACAGCTATTTCTTAAATTTATCGGTCAATTTTCTGGATATTTACCGGTCTCACTTTTTGAAGGTGGCTATGTTGTTACAGACAAGACTCAGCCCAGAAGTGTGTGTGTGAGTGCTGTGTATATAGTCCTCGATATCAGTAACAACAATATTTACCTGTGTGTGTGTATTAGTTCAGATAGTTTGCAGCTGTAGCAGGTGTTGATTGGCGCTAAGCATCATGGTAGTTGTAGTTTGGTTCACTGGGTAGAATTGTAGTGCTCCAGCAATCTACATGGGCTAGATCGCTAGTGATCGTGAAGAATTATAGGCCCACCTGTATATTTCCCCCCAGTTTCTGTTTAACAGAGAGATGATTTCTTTCAATGATTCTAAACATAATAGTTTTAATAACTCATTTCTAATAACTGATTTATTTTATCTTTGCCATGATGACAATAAATAATATTTGACTAGATATTTTTCAAGACACTGGTTTTCAGCTCAAAGTGACATTTAAAGGCTTAAGGACTTAATAGTTTTGTCCTTAAAATGGTTTTTAAAAATTAAAAACTGCTTTCATTCTAGCCGAAATAAAAAAATAAGACTTTCTCCAAAAGAAACAAGAATATAGGAAAGACAGAGAAAATGTCCTTGCTCTGTTAAACATCATATGGGAAATATTTGAAACAGAAATTCTCAGGAGGGCGAATAATTCTGACACTAAAAAAAGTCAAATGATTAACCTATTCAGTCTCTGACTGTAGCTCATTCAACCGTGTGGTTCAGCACTAGCTGTAAATGTTTTTCCTATTCAGCAGCTAATTTTAGAAAAGGTCAAATAACAGAGAAACGCTTAGGACGAGTAATGTGTCGACGTTTGAAAACTAAAGCGTTCAAAACAACAGGAGCAGCTTTCCTTCTCTTTTCTTCTCTTCTCTCAGGGACGTGGCGTTGAAAGAAACTCTCGTCTGAATGAATGAATGAGAGACAAGAGCTGCTGAAAACACACAGGAGACTCTCTTCAATCTGCCTGCGCCGACTGCAAAATCAAAAAAACACGCATAATAGTCTCTGATCAAACACAAAGCATCTTAATGGTTCTATAAATAAGCTTTTCTCCAGCTCTATCTTCCTCAAACACGAGCGGGGGAAGAAGACGAGGAACATCTCGGATGGTCTTAAGCGTAATTAACGCACAATAAAGGCCTCACCTCCTACAAAACACTGGCGGATAATTAAAAGTGTCACATCTCCAGATGAACTGCACAGACCTGAAGCCAACCAGACACAATTCACAGTCAATTCACAATCGCAGAGGCAGAAAGCTTTGCCTGCTGATGACTGACAGTATGAAGGGAACTACATGCACAACAGCATCCTAGATCAAATATTACAGGATATACTGTAGATCCTATAATATACAAGACTGTGCAAAAGTATTAGGTAACTAAGATAATATTCAAACAGATAATATAGGAAACTCACCGGCCACTTTATTAGGTACACCTTACTAGTACTGGGCTGGACCCACTTTTGCCTTTAGAACTGCCTCAATCCTTCGTGGCATAGATTCGACAAGGTACTGGAAATATTCCTCAGAGACTTTAGTGCATATTGACATGATAGCATCACACAGTTGCTGCAGATTTGGTACTATTGGGCCTAAAGTGTGCCCAGAAGATATCGGCCACACCATTACACCACCACCACCAGCCTTAACTGTTAATACAAGGCAGGATGGATCCATGCTTTCATGTTGTTGATGCCAAAATCTGACCCTACCATCTAAATATATCGCTGCAGAAGTCGAGACTTATCTGACCAGGCAATGTTTCTCCAGTCTTCTATTGTGCAATTTTGGTGATCCTGTGTGAATTGTGGCCTCAGTTTCCTGTTCTTAGCTGACAGGAGTGGCACCCGGTGTGGTCTTCTGCTGCTGTAGCTCATCTGTCTCAAAGTTGGACGTGTTCTGCATGCCTCGGTTGTAATGAGTGGTTATTTGAGTTACTGTTGTTGTTCTATCAGCTGTAACCAGTCCGGCCATTCTCCTCTGACCTCTGGCATCAACAAGGCATTTGTGCCCACAGAACTGCCGCTCATTGGATATTCTGAGTGTATGTACACACTATTCAGAACAAAATTACTTTTGAAATCAAAAGACGGGCCTCAAAAGCAAATGGTTAACGTGACCTCTTTAGCACCTTGAACTTTTCTGTTGAGTGTATTCTGAAATGATTTGCTATTTAATACTAAGCATGTTTCAACATTTATTTCTAAGAGTTCTTCATTAGATTTATCATGTTCTATCTTTCTTTTTCTCTCCAGGTGAATCTCATACTGCTCATTAACATTGCCTAAACATACTGTTGTCACAGTTCGGGAAGGATGAGGGAGTGAGGACTCAAGTGCAAACACAGGATGATTTATTGATAATACAAATAAAACAAAAGAAGAACAAAAAACACCCCGAGGGGGAAAAGCATAACTATAACACTAAAAGACTAACAAACTTGGCTGGGTTGGCACGACAACAGCAGGTACACATGGGGAGTTTAGATGACGAACTGGCACAGGACAGAAAACATGAGGGGATTATAAAGCAAAAGTAAATTGACACAAACAGGTGAACATGACAAACTAATAATGAGTTAACACAGTGTGTGCGCATCAAGTGGGGGCGCACACACTCTGCGCACGCCCACGAAGGCGCGCGCACACACGGAGACACACACAATGACAGAAACAAGTGCTCGACCCAAGAAAACTCAAGCCGAGCACAACAGGACAGAACTAGACATGACTAGTGTCCGGACTCTGCCACCAAAAGAAGAATTTACATGACCAGAGTGGCAGAGCCCTGACAACTGTATACAATATTCAGGTCTGGACTCTGTGGAGGCCACTTCATAACTGTTTGCTTGTTTAATCAGCTGTTTTTCTCTCCAAATATGATTATTCATTAAATTAGCAGTGTGTTTGGGATCATTATCATGCTGAAAAATAAAACTAATACAAATGAGGTGCTTTCTAGTAGGAATTACACGACAAATTAAAATCTGTCTGTACTTTTCAGCATTCACAGTCCTATAATTCATTCAATATTGACAACAGATCTGGCAGAAATGCAGATCAAACCAAGACTCCAGTATTTGTCATTCTTTCCTCCATCTTTCTTTAACTCTTTCTGCCATATGTCTTAAACAATTAGACCCCAAAAAAATCCAACTACCTTTATATTCTGGTTGTATTTTAATAAGAAGAGTGTGAAGTTGTATTAAATGTCATAATACCCTCACTAAAATAACAAATGTAACTGGAGGGCTAAGACTTTTACACAGTACTGTATATATTTATAAGACAATTATGTCTTTGTAAGCTGAAATTCACTTTATGTTGGCATTGACCAAACCTTTCTTCATTGGTCAGAACTTGTGTACAATGCTGTTGCTCGCATGCTGACTAAGGCCCCGTTTACACAGCCAGTAAATGTGCCCCAATTCAGATTTTTTTGCTCATATGTGACACAGATCAGATCTGTTTTATGGCCGTGTACACATGAAAACGCATGCATTTGGATATTCAGAGATCGGTTTCAGGCCTCCTTCATATGTTGAAATAAATCATATATAAATCGGATAAGTGAGAATGCGACTGTCATGTAAACAGGCAGGGGTGCATTTCCCAAAACCATTGTTAGCCAACTAAGGTCGCAAGGTTCCATTGTTACAAGCATAGTTTGTTGATTTGCCGTTTCCCAAATCCGTCGCTCCAACAAACATTCGCAAACTGCGTTGCAAACTTGAGTGTTCGCGACTACAGCTCTGGAGCTGTAGTTTGAAACATAGTTCCTGGCTGTGTTGTATTGCCACTTATCCTCTCAATGTCCTATTCATTCAGAACCTTCTAACATTTAAACTTCGAATGGTTAAAAATAAAAAAGCATTAAAGTCATCTCTCTTAGGTGTAATTTGCTTTCAAACTATTTTTACAGTTTTAGCGATCTTCATGTGTACAGTTGTGCTCCATTTGCAGTGACTTTGAAAGCCTTGATGTAATTTTGAACACAGCCTCAAGCGAAAGCTATAGGTGACCTATTATTTAAAAGCGGAATTTATGTTACGTCTCCAAAGCTTGTGAAAACAAAAAGCATACGTTAAGTATTTTAATTTAAAGTGGGATATTTATTAAATATCTGTTCTGTATATGACATGGGCCTGCCGGTTAGAATTTTCTGCTGTGGTTTACAAGTGTCAAATTGTAAAAGTAGACTTTTCTAAAAAAAAAAATAATAATAATAAATAAATAAACAATACCCTACTACTACTACTACTAATAATAATAATCAAAATCATAATAATATTAATAATAATAATAATAATCATCATCATCATCACTAATATTATTATTAAATTATAATTTTTTTATTTCTAATAAATAATAATAAAAACAATAATTATTATCATCACCATCATCATCATCATCCTCATGATCATCATAAGTATTATTAATATTATTATTAAATTATTTTTTTTATTTCCTAATATATAATAAGTATTACATTTCATTTTATAATAAATCGCCTCAGTATTTATTTATTCATATGATTTATATATGATATTATGATAGGTGTTAGCTTTTGTAAGTGATTAGTTGTAGAATAGGATATGTCATTCTCAATATTTGTAAAGGAAACATATATGTGCCATTTACATGTAATTCAGTTAATATAGAAAGCGAGTGCATGTTTTAACCAAAACTAATATTGGATTTTATTTAAAAGCGTGTTTGTGTAAAACGATATAATTTGCACAAAGAAATGACAGGGTTCTGTAAAGAAGTAGTTCCTCCGCCCCATTTAGAGTGTCATTATGGGCATTTTACGTTATAACAAACTTGGTTCAAGTGATGGATCTGCGACAGAGAAACTACGCGTTTTGGGAAACACTCATCACTACGTCGTTCTTTTCCTAAACGATGCATCGTACCATGATTCAGCCGTGAGTTCCGTAGTTGTTCGGGAAACGCACCCCAGATCGGATTTGAGACATTCCGTTTTGTACGTCATTAAACTTGTGACAACGTGGTGCTGTGGTTTAATGACGTAGAAGTAAGAGGGTGTGTGGAGACGCTTACATGGTTAACAACAACAACAGAGGAAACATGGATGAGGAAAGTAGTCCATCGCCACAATTTGCTCCCACCAGACCTGAGATCTCTCTTGTACCCACAAATTCCTATGAATGATCGAGGACACCATATATAAACCATAGGCGCAAGCTGCGATGACGACCTTTTCCCTCCTTCCCCTCCTCCACCTCAAAATCATTTTAAAGTTGGCCGAACTTTGCATATTTTGCAGAGCTAAATGCAAGACAATTTCGTCCATCATGGCTGGTGTGGAAGAAATCTGCAGCAACAGTGTGAAGCCATCATCTCAATATGGAGCAAAATCTCTGAGGATTATTTCTAGTACCTTGTTGAATCTATGCCACGAACGATATAGGCAGTTCTTAAGGCAAAAAGAGGTCCAAGCCGGTACAACTAAGGTGTTCCTAATAAAGTGGCCGGTGAGTGTACATTTGTTATATACTGCATGCATACATGTCTTTAGTTTGTCAGATGAACTAACAACTTACTATAAACTATTAAACACTGTGAAGCGCTGTTTTTCTTCTTCTCCTCATTATGATTTCGTCTTCTCTGATTGATTGGACATGAGGAATATTCACTTTGAGGACATGCAGCGACAGCTCAGAATGAATAAGCAATGACCGTGTTTCTGAATCACACCCTACTGTCAGCGCCTGCTGTCGCCGGTCATCTTTTATCATTAAATCAGACTGTTTTATGATTCATCGTCTCAATGCTACTGACATTTCGCCTGAGGTTGCGAGAACAAATGAGCCAAACGGCAGAGGCAGACTGAGAGAAGAAGAAAAGAATAAAGAGAGAGAGCACAGGTACACCTTCATTCAATTCTCATTTGGCAGGCCATTTCAGAAATAGGAAATCAAAACTGACCCACTTTTGCTTTTTTAATGAAAGATCTTATTATACTCATGTTGAAAGTTTAAATGACATTAAATAGACCACTTCACCAGGGCAAATGACTTTGGGTTACGATTGTTACATTTAGAATGCTAATCGTGTGCGTTGAACTTAAAGGATAGCTTATTCAGTTATTTTTCTTCGGCTTAGTCTCTATTTCAGAGGTTGCCACAGCGGGATGAACTGCCAACTATTTCAGCATGTTTTACATAGGGGATGCCCTTCCAGCCACAACCCATTAATGGGAAACACCCATACGCTCTCACATTCACACAGATACACTAAGGCCAATTCACTTCATCCAATTCACCATCGCACATATGTTTGGGCTGTGGGGGGGAACAGGAGCACCCGGAGGAAACCCACACCAACATGGGAAGAACATGCTAACTCCACACAGAAATGCTAACTGACCCAACCCGGGCTCGAACCAGCGACCTTCTTGCTGTGAGGCCACAGTGCTAACCACATGTTGCCAACAGTATTAATAATAAACTTAATACAGTAAAAACATCACCAATCCCATTTATAACACAATGGAGTTCAATGCGGAATACACTAGTCGAGTTGCTCCTGCCTTTACCTTGATTTGCTCGCACATATCTTGTGCATTTTTCTCTATCTGACAGTAGTTACATGTTCAAGAGTTCACACTTAGAAAAAAAAGGAAAAAGCCCTGGGCTCATAAGATCCTCGAGCCCGGGGCTCTCTCCTGTTTGCAAGGCGAGCGGGGAGTTTGAGCTTAGGTTGATCTCGAGAACTCCCCTGCTGTAGTAGCTAATGAACAGATAGTGATTGCTCTTAAGAGATAACTACTAACTGAGAGCATGTCTATAGTGCCGACTTGGATTAGTCAATTAACTTAAGTTGCATGTTTTTGGTGGGAGGAAACTGGGGAACCTGGGGGAAACACACGTGAGCATGGGGAGAACGTGTAAACTCCACACAGAAACGTCGGCTGGCTTGGTAAGGACTATAACCAGTGATGTTCTTGCTGTGAGGCAACAGTGCTAACCACTGGGCCACCGTGCCACCCATCTAGGAAAGGAGAAGGAGTAGGGGTGGAAGGGGGGATTCTTCAAAATGAATATGGCTGTCATATGGAACTGAGGGTATTTATACTGGCTTAGGAATCATCTGATTGGTGAATCATAAATTGGAAAATGCGGGACCAGCCGTGATCAATCATAAGCATGTGATCCTCTCGAAGTTTATAAATAAACTTTACTTAAAAGTCTGATTAATTTACAACATTTAATTGAAGCATTTAATTTCAGTCTGCTTTTTTGGTAACTTAGCAATAAATGAAACAAAAGGTTACGCTAAACGGGAAATGACGCTCTCTGTCAAAGACATTCACCCCAATCGCCTCCCCATCATTCGCCCACTCTTTTCAGATGGGATGGCGGGCCAAATCAAAGGTTAAATAGTCACCTTCTCCCGTGTGTTTGTGTGTTTTGACTCTGAAACTCAGCGCGCCCAAATAGACACTCCCACACCATCCCGATTTAGTTCCTTCGACACTCCCCCCCAAACAGACCTGGACACGCCCACTCTTCTGACTTTTTCCAAAGTAGAGGTGTGAAAACACCCTGCTGAAACGAGGGGCTTTCATGGCCCTTTAAGGCTAGTCCTCCCCGCCCACCGTTCTCAGGTGCCTGTCAGCACAGCAGCATGTCTCAATCGCCACCCTCGGCTGCCTCAGGAAGCAGATCTCACGTAATGTTTGTGAGAAACGCTACAGTAAAAACTTTACCAATGAGTATTTAATGCATTTTTTTGAGGTTGCAACCATGAGTCACACACAATGTCGTTACAAAGTTCACGCACAAACACACAGCGCAGACACACACACACACATAGCGCAGACACACACACATAGCGCAGACACACACAGACACAGAGACAGTGCACGCGTTTAGCTTTGCACTCTTTTTGCACGCATATATAACAGGATACAGGTTAATCTCCACTGCTGTGTGGATATCTGTTATGTTATTGTACAAAATAAACCTGATTTAACGTCCACAAACCAGAATTGAAGCATCTTCCTTTATAATTGTTCTGACATGTGGCTGTGCTGATGAAGTAAATCTGAAGTAAATCGCTGTAATTTATTACACACATGCGCTGTTTTAAAACATTTTAAACTCACTCTTCTTGATCACGTTTGATGATGATTGATGTTCCTAGCGAACTCAACAGACCTTTTATTCCTTGTTGCTTTGTGCTCGTCTGGTCTTGTTGATATGATTATATGCGTTACTACGGAGACATTTTAATGCGCGCAGCAGTCATCAATATTGGTGGGCGGGGGGACGCACTCCTACGTCAAGTTGCGGTCGGTCTAAAGACCACTCCAATAGGTCCATCGTTTTTATGTTGTTAAATTGAAAAAAAAAAAAAAGGACTGGGTGTGTTTATATCACCCCAATCTGTATACTATACCAGGGGTTCCCAAACTTTTCAGCCTGCGACCCCAAAAATAATCATATCAGTGGCTCGCGACCCCCATTTTTCAAGGTGGTTGTACTGTAAATATGTAAATGTTGCAGACACAACTATAGGCAAATATAAACATGAGCTTATTGACAACACAAAAATGCAACAGTCTATTAGCCATAAAATGTTTTTTAAAGTCATTTATGGATTAAATTACATTTTGCTTTTAAAATTAAAGGCTGATGGCTGATTGTTATTTTTATGTTGTTGTTTCTTTAATGCAACTATTAACTATATTCTGTCGATTATGAATAAAATATGGTAATTCTAATAGTTTAATAAAATTTATTTGAGTTTTGGATATCACCAAGCGACCCCTTGTCAATGTCCCACGACCCCCACTTTGAGAACCCCTGTACTATACGGTCTATATACTATTCTATATATACTTCTATATACTATACCTACACACATGTCTATCCAAACAGCTTGAAAAGTAGATAGGTGCCCTTTAAAACAATTTATAAAAATCATAATAATAATACTGAATGATATTAATGATTTGACATAGTTTCGGAAACTTCCTACTTCCCTGTTTATCTGACTTTACAGTCAGTTTTTTTTAACCGCCCAGCTTTCCACAACAATGAACGCGGAAAGTGTAAAAACCTCGTCCGTTTCACGCAGTCAATCAGTGGAGGTGTGCGATGCGGCGCCCGCCGAAAGTATAAATCTGCTGCATAAAACATATACTGCATAAGTTGGTGGTTCATTCCACTGTGACGACCCCAGATTAATATAGAGACTAAGCCAAAAAAGAAAATGAATGAAAGTTTAACCCTGGAGTTGTAAAATGAGCCTATTTCCAGAAAACTTGAAAGATCCTTTAAGCACAGGGTGATGAAAACCCAGCAAAGGAAGAATTCAATACATCTTTATTGGACTGAAGCAGTTTCAGTTTGCCAGAACTTCTTTGTTTAGCGGCTTTGACATTGTAAAAGTGCTATATCGAAGCTGTGGAATAACCTACCCATCAGCATTAGGAATGCCGCTTCGCTCTTTTTATTGTTGTGCTG
The DNA here is from genome assembly GCF_052040795.2 of Danio rerio. Taxonomy (NCBI): domain Eukaryota; kingdom Metazoa; phylum Chordata; class Actinopteri; order Cypriniformes; family Danionidae; genus Danio; species Danio rerio. The sequence continues at coordinate 10,846,871 of NC_141023.1, forward strand.
TTTCTACTTGCCTTGTATTGTTAGTATTTTGCCTTGTAGGGCTTTGAGTCTAAGAAAAGCACATTACTAATAAAGTTTATTATTATTATTTTAGAAATGAACACCCCTGTACACACACTATTCCAACGCCAATGCATTTGGACTTGTGATTGGCGATATACTATGAGTTTTATGCAGATTCTGCAGTCTCAGTGAGACAGAAGAAATCCCCTTTGTGGCATTTGTAACTTCTCCAGCTTTTATCTTTGAATATCAGCACAAACACTGACTCAGATGGCAAGTAAAACAGTTTGGCTTCCCTTTGAACGGAGAAGCTGCATTCAGCTGTCGTCCCTTTAGAGATGTCAAGATGAATCTCAGGGTCGTTCAAAGCCTTCCAGCTCGCTGAACGTCATTTATCCCAAACGGATGCTCCGGATGGTTCGGCCGCTCACACAGCGAGGATCGGGACGCAGCGCTGCTCTGACAGCCGAGTAACAGACTGATCGATGCTATTGATTATAGTGCAGGTCTCGGCTGAGGCCCATCAATCACTTCTTTTCGCCTTCAAAAACCTCTCCTCCCGCAGAGAAGTGTGTCACTGAGTTCTGAAACACGGCCCTTTTTTAGGCTTTCCCTCAGGAGTGCGGCTTGTGAACGTGTGCGGAAAGTGGCTCACTGAATCAGCATTTCTGAACAGCAGCTCTCTGCCTGCACAGGACCAAATCTATACACTGTCAAAAGCGATTAGTTGACTTTACTTTAAAAAAAAAAGAGAGTAAACTCATTGGCTTATAATTATTAAGTAAAACTATGTGCATAGTTAAACTATGTGCATAATACAAGTTAAGTCAATAGTTTTACTGACTTTTTTGTAAGTAAAATCAACTTAAATTTAAAATAATAAAATCAACTTAAAATAAAGTGTTGCTTTTAAGACAACAGGTTTACTCACTATTTTAAGTAAAGTTACTAATAGTTTTTCTTAATGTACAAGCATCATCCAGAAAAATAAATGAATAAATAAAAAATCAATATTAGTTTGTTTTATATTAATTGTGTTTCTCTAAATATAATTTGCTTTGTGCACTTATAAATTCATAAAATGTATTTGCTTATTTTGCATAATTAAATGATACATTTATCAACAAAACACACTATTAAAAGGTTTAGGTGTGAGTAAGATTTCTACAGTTAAAACAGCAAAATTACAAAATATTATTACAGTTAAAAAAAATAAATAAATAAAAAATAAATAAATAAATAAATAAATAAATATATATATATATATATATATATATATATATATATATATATATATATATTTTTTTTTTTTTTTTTTGTAAAATGTATTTTTTCTTTGTGATTCAAAGATAAATTATTATCAGTGTTATTAAAGCAATTTTCAGTTTCACAGGATCCTTTAGAAATCATTCTGATATGATAGTTCTTTAGGATGGATTTTATCACATTATTTATTTTATTAAGTTTATTTTATCGATTTAATTTTATTTATTGAATATTTATACAAAATATTACCACTGAAATTTGAAGCATTCTCTTTAAATACACGTTCACTGTAAAAAAAAAAAAAAAAATCTGGGGTGCCGGAAAAAACCCCATAAAACAACAGTCGTTAAATTACAGAAATAAACAGCAAAATAACAGATATTAAATTACAGAAATTTACTTACATTTAAATTTCTGGTAAATTTCTGTAATTTAATTTCATTTACGATTTTTTTCCCAGTACCCCAGCTGCCGGAAATAAACCGTAAAATTATGGATTTTTTTTACAGTTATTTAATTACATATAATTAAGTCATTTTGTAGAAAGTACCACCACTCTTGATCAACTTAAGGCATGCTCGTTATGGTGTGAAAAGTGTATTTGAACTCTTACTAAATAGTTTTTTTTTTTGTTTTTTTTTTTTTGCATGTGTTGCACTTTAATGCTTCAGATCATCAAACAAATTTAAATATTAGTCAAAGAGAACAAAGTACACACATCATGCACTTTTTAAATAAAGGTTTTTAGTATTAAGGAAAAACAAAATCCAAAACATCATATCTCTAGCTGCGTGAAAAAGGTCTTGGAGTGGCCTAGTCAAAGTCCTGACCTGAATCTAATTGAGATGCTGCATGACCTTAAAAAGGAGATTCATGCTCAAAAACCCTCTAATGTGGCTGAATTACAACAGCTCTGCAAAGATGAGTGGGACAAAATTCCTCCACAGCGCTGTAACAGACTTATTGCAAGTTACTGAAAATGCTCGATTGCAGTTGTTGCCCAAGCAGTTATTAGTTGTAGGGGGCAAACACTTTTTCACACCTTTAATCTACACCTCCTTCAACACATTCTATGTTTTCAAATGGGTTTTCAGTCCCCAAAGGTGACATTTCCATAAAAACGAACAGGGAAAATGTATGAAAAGTTTTCAATTTTTGGCTGAAAACATGTAAAGAATCCAACAGAAACAAAAGAGCATTTCAGCAGGACTTTAAAAGTGAATTATTCGCTTCTACCATTAAAGCTTAGTACATGAGTTCCAGTATGTATGTGTGGGTTTTAAGTATCCAGCTCTCTTCTCTCCCTCCGACATGCTGAATCTCTCATCAGTTCACCCACACTACTGTCAGCTTTCCCATTCACTCCTCAACAACAGTTCCAGCACACTTTAAACACCACTTCACATCAATCCCATCCGTCCACGCGCCCTATAATGCACTCTCCGGACACAATCACAGCACAATAGAGGAGTCCGACCCGTCCCGTCCACAGCGCCACGTGGGTCAGTGTTAAGAGCGTCTCAATGTCAACCACATAGCCCTTCACAATCACAGAAACACAATGGAAACACTGCCTACTGTGTGTTATGAGCGGGCACAAAGTGTGTGTGTGTCCACAAGAGAGAAAGACATCAAATCAGCCCACGCTCAAACCACAAACACTGAATAATTCTGTCCATCTGAACTGAACACTGACACTTCACTCAACTGCACAGTCAGCCCAGCATTTACTGCAAAAAAAAGATGTTATTTCAACCCAATTCTTGGTACAATCAAAGACTCTAGAATACAAAAGACGTGTCGCTTGTATAGTTTTGAATAGGGAAAAGTGTAACGGTCAATATGGCGAACGAAGCCCCGCACACTAGTACAGGAGCCAATCATCGATCAATGGAGACTGAGGATTCTCCAGGGGAATGGTGAGTTTCTAGGGGTGAGTTTCTGCAGATTGTGTGTAATTTAAAAGTTTAGAAATGAAACTAAAGAGACAGCTGTTGTTTAATTTTATTGGTGATTCTTAATGTAAAGTTTAACTGTAAGCTTGGCAGGCAATTTTGGAGAATTTGATGTTTCCCCATTCAAGCAGAATGCCTGAGCATACGAGTTTCAAATATGGCCGTCGAATGACTTTCCTTAAAGGGATTGTGGTATAATACAGGCTAAACCAACTGCTGGGTCAATTTTTTAAATCAAATTAATAGGACTACATTTAACCCATTGTTTTAACCCAAATTGGGTTTAAAATAACCCAACATTTCTTAAAACGTAACAGTTGTATTTTTGTTTGCTTTTAAATGACTAAACTAATTTGCATGAATTAGGCTCGCTTTTGTCTGATATGCTGATTTCTTGATGTAGAGTACACAGAGTCCTTTTGTCAACGATCTGTCAATCCTTTTGTCAATGCAAACTGTCTATAACACTACAGGGATAATATCACGAACAAACAAACACATAAAGAAAACAAATCATGTAAAAGCAAATAAACACACACACACACACACACACACACACACACACACAAACGCACACACGCACACACGCACACACACGCACATGCACACACACACTTATATTTGTGTTCCCCAGCATTGTCTTTAAAATATTTTTTTCTTTAATAGCTAAAATTGCTTGAAAAAATAAATATTAAATATCACATTATAATACAAATAAATCAGGATATGGATATCGAATCCATATAAAACAAATATTATTTGTAATTATAATGAATAAAATATGTATATATTTTTATTTCCATATTTTATATTATTTTCATTCATCTGCATATTTATATATATATATATAGTGCAAATTTCTAATCAGTCAATCACATGGCAGCAACTCAATGCATTTAGGCATGTAGACATGGTCATAATGATCTGCTGCAGTTCAAACTGAGCATCAGAATGGGGAAGAAAGGTGATTTAAGTCATTTTGAACCTGGCATGGTTGTTGATGGAAGATAAGCTGGTCTGAATATTTCAGAAACAGGAATTTTCATGCACAACCATCTCTAGGGTTTACAGAGAATGGTCTGAAATGGAGAAAATATCCAGCAAGTGGCACTTCTGTGGGTGCAAATGCCTTGTTAATGCCAGAGGTCAGGGGAGAATGGCCAGACTGGTTCCAGCGGATAGAAAGGCAACAGTAACTCAAATGACCACTCGTTACAACCGAGGTCTGCAAAAGAGCATCTCTGAACACACAACACATCCAACCTTGAAGCAGATGAGACCACACTGGGTGCCACTCCTGTCAGCTAAGAACAGAAAACTGAGGCTAAAATTCACACAGGCTCACCAAAATTGGACAATAGAAGATTAGGAAAATGCTCTGATGAGTCTCGATTTCTGCTGCAACATTTGGATGGTAGGATCAGAATTTGGCGTCAACAACATGAAAGCATGGATTCAATGGCTTGGATCAACGTTTTAGGCTAGTGGTGGGGGTGTAATGATGGGGGGCAAATTTTCTTGGCACACTTTATTGACAGATATCAATCCAATAGAGCACCTTTGAAATATGGTGGAACCGGTGGTGCTGGGTGAAGCTATCATGTCAATACAGACCGAAATCTCTTTCCAGTACCTTGTTGAATCTATGCCACAAAGGATTAAGGCAGCACTGAAGGCCAAAGTGGGTTTAACCAGATACCATTAAGGTGTTACTTAATAAACCAGAATTTTATTTTATTTTCTTTATATTTTCCAAATGATGTTTAACAGAGCAAGGAAATTTTTACAGTATGTCTGATAACATTTTTTTCTTGAGGAAAAAATCTTATTTGTTTTATTTTGGCTAAAATAAAGCAGTTTTTACATTTTTAAACACCATTTTGGGGACAAAATTATAAGCCCCCTTAAGCTATATTTTTTTCTCAATAGTCTACAGAACAATCCATCGTTATACAATAACTTGCCTAATTACCCTAACCTGCCTAGTTAACCTAATTAACCTAGTTAAACCTTTAAATGTCACTTTAAGATGTATAGAAGTGTCTTAAAATATCTAGTTAAATATTATTTACTGTCATCATGGCAAAAATAAAATAAATCAGTTATTTGAAATGAGTTATTAAAACTATTATGATTAGAAATGTATTGAAGAAATCTTCTCTCTGTTAAAAAGAAATTGGGGAAAAAATAAACAAGCGGTCTAATAATTCAGGGGGGCTAATATTTCTGACTTCAACTGTATATATATATATATATATATATATATATATATATATATATATATATATATATATATATATATATATATATATATATATATATTATTATTATTAAATATATACATTATTTTTAATTAAATGAATAGCCTTTATCTTTAACCAATGGTTGGGTTTGTCCATATTTGATCAAACATTGTATTAAAATAACCCAGCATTTTTAGAGTGATGAAAACAGATTGATGGATGCATTTCATTGCCTATTTTTAGTACCCTACACATAATGTAAGAACATAATTTTTTTGTCTGTGGAAATTTATACTGAAAATAACAACTATACAACACACGTTTTAACTTCATTTTTAAACGCAGAATTTTAACTTCTCTGAATAAAGTCACATTCTGCATTCAGTTTGTAAAGTGATTTCGAATTTAAAGCACGTTGAGGGCTGAATTGGTTACTGTGTCCTGAAGGCAGTTTTGTGTGCTGTTTGTTCTGCACACTGAACAGGTGGGCAGAGCTGGCAGGTGCTCATGTGTCAGGATAGCGGTGCCAACACTTGGACATCAACACTTCCTGTTGGATCGGCCACCAGCGTGGGGCTGTGCTTTAGAAAGCGACCTGTTTGCCTGACCACCTCAATAGAAGCTTACAAATCAACAGCATCCCCGTCCAACATATGATCATTTATGTTTAAAAAATATTTTCATGGTTCACTTAAGGGTATAAAGAGGCGAGTAAAAATGTAAAAAGGATGTATATAAAAGTCAAAACAGCTTGTCAAATTACAGCACATGTGAGTTAGATTTGTAATTGTCCGTGAGGAATAAATTGGATGGTTGTGGATTGCTATTGGTGGATCTCATGTGACTGAGACAGTTTGGTCCCGCCATCATCACAGTAAAGAGAGGTCAGTGAGGTGGAAGCTGTTATGTTTAAAGATTTTGGGAAGACCGGATTTCAAACAAACAAACAAACAAACAAACAAAATTTAAATTTAAACATAAATAAATAACAAATAAAATTTAAATATAAATAAAAAATAAAACACAAATAAATAAAATTAAACATAAAAAACACAAATAAATAAATAAAATTAAACATAAATAAATAAAACACACATAAATAAATAAGTAAATAAAATAAATAGAAAATCTAAATAAATAAAATTAAACAAATAAATAAATAAAACACAGATAAATAGATAAATAAATAAAACACAAATAAATAAACTAAATTAACATGAATGAATAAATACAATTTAAAATAAATAAGTAAATAAATAAATAAATAAATAAAATAAAAAAATAAAAAAATAAAATGAAACATAAATAAACAACATGAATAAAATTTAAACATAAAAATAAAACACAAATAAAGAATTTAAATTAAACATAAATAAATAAAAAATAAAAAACAAATAAATAAATAAATAAAACACAATTAAATAAAAAAAATTTAAAGATATATAAATGAATAACATTATAAATAAAACTAAACATAAATAAATAAAAAATAAAATAAAACACAAATAAATATATGCAATTAAACAAATAAATAAAACAAATATTAACATGAATAAATAATTAGCATTACACATGACTTAAATATGAATAAAATTAAACATAAATAAAATTAAACAAAATAAACATAAATAAAATAATATACAGATAAATACTTTATAGTAAACACTGCAACATTTCACAAAAAATAAAGAACTGTCCATTTTTGATTTCATGGTTACTTTAAAAAGACAGTTTCTTGATCGCTGAAGATCACCTTTGATCAAAACACAATGAATGCGTACCATACTCTGTAACCCTGACAGTAAATCACACAAGAGATAAGTGCAATTCTGGACAGGGGGACGTAGTTTCTCATGACAAGGTCACATGCTGTAGAGCACTGCATGGTGGAGGTTAAACTAAGGTAGGCATGTCAACTTAATACACATCAATAAAACAGACTTTTACCCCACAGCCCTTTAAAATCAATGGTTAATTCTCCATGTCCTTCATAACCTGGGAAACAGAGCATTGATATTCATGTACTGAGCTGAACAGGTTGATCTGGGGCTCCTAAAGGGACAGTTCACTCAAATATGAAAATCTACTAATGCTCTGTTTCATTGACTTTTAGTTTGTTGTGTGTTTTATTCTCGTTTGTTGACATGGTAACTGATTATGTTGCTCACCTGTTTCTGGTTTAGTTCTCATTTAGTTTATTTATTTATTAGCCTCACGTTGATTATTAGTTGGGGTTTTATTGTTGTTATTATGTTGTTTTCTCTGGGGATTATCTTATCTTTTATGGTTTATTAAAGCTATATTATTAAATATTTATTAAAATATTCTCTTTTTCTTGACCACTCCCCATGATGTTTTTGCCATGATTAATATAGACATATGGCAATATATGCAAACTACAGTACATAAATGACATACCATGTTCTTTTTTGTGATCGTCACATACGTCAAAAAATGCTAAATTGTCTATTTATTTTACATATATTTGTTTTACCCATAAGAATTACAAATATGCACATATGTATTCAAATATATTAAAATATCGTATATGAAATCAATGCATTAACCATGTCTATTTCATCTCTAGCAAATAGCATTAACTATGTTAAATGCAATCTATTTTATTACTATTGATAATTAATTTAATAAATGGCATTAGTGCAGTCATTTCTCAAAAAGAGACATCTTCATGTAGCAAAAAACTATATATGCTTTATGATTAATATATAAGTGTTTAAAGGCGTTCTTCCACTGTAGTCCATGAAATATTTAATAATTACTAAAATATTAAAGACAGCAAAAACTCTTTTAAATGTCAAGCATAACAGCATTTAAAGAGGTCTTTCTTTTCACTATTTATATTTTTTATTTAAAGTAATCAATCAACTTAAATCAAACAACTCAAATCAATCAACTTAATCTAATAATCAATTAAAACCAATGCAATTAAATCACTTGACTCAACTCAATTAGTCATTCATTCAATCAATCAACCAATCAAATGAACTCAACTTGAAACAATTAACTCAATCAGTTAATCAACCAATAGATCTAATCAATGGATCAATCAACCAATCAATCAAATTAACTTAACTTAAATCAACCAATCAATCAATCAATCAATCAATCAATCAATCAATCAATCAATCAATCAATCAATCAATCAATCAATCAATCAATAAACTAAACTTAAATCAATCAACTCAATTAATTAATCAAACAACCAATGGATAATTCAATCAAGCAACCAATAGATCGATCAATCAATCAATCAATCAATCAGTCAAATCAACTCAACTCAACTCCTCAACTAAACTCAACTTAAATTAATCAACTCAATCAGTCAATCAATTAATACATCAACCAATGGATTGATCAATTAACCAACCAAAGGATCAAACAATCAACCAATCAATTCAACTCAACTTAAATCAATCAACTCAACTTAATCAACCAACAGATCAATCAACCAACCAACCAACCAACCGACCAATCAACGGATCAATCAATCAATCAATCAATCAATCAATCAATCAATCAATCAATCAATCAATCAATCAATCAATCAATCAATCAATCAATCAATCAACCAACCATCCAAAGGATAAATGAATCAACCAATCAATTCAACTCAACCTTAATCAACTCAACTTAATCAATCAACCAAAAAACGAATCAATCAATCAATCAATCAAGCAAGCAAGCAAGCAAGCAAGCAAGCAACTTATTCAATCAATTAATCAACTCATTCAATCCATCAGTCAATCAGTCAATCAATCAATCAATCAATCAATCAATCAATCAATCAATCAATCAATCAATCAATCAATCAATCAATCAATCAATCAAATAAACTTACTTTAAAGCAATCAACTCAATCAATCAATCAACCTACCAAGGGATCCATCAATAAACCAATCAACCAATCAAATCAACTCTACTTAACTCAATTAACTCAATCAACTCAATCAACTTAATCAGTCAATCAATCAATCAACTCAGCTCAATCAATCAATCAATCAATCAATCAATCAGTCCAACTTAAATCAATCAACTCAATCAATTATTCAACAAACTAATGGATCAATTAATCAACCAATCAAATCAACTCAGCTTAAATTAACTGACTCGATCAATCAATCAATCAATCAATCAAAAAACTAAATAAAAAAATCATTAATTCAATCAATCAAATCAGCTCAATTAATTAATCAATCAATCAATCAATCAAATCAACTCAGCTTAAATTAACTGACTCGATCAATCAATCAAGCAATCAATCAAAAAACTAAATAAAAAAAATCATTAATTCAATCAATCAAATCAGCTCAATTAATTAATCAACCAATCAATTAATCAATCAATCAATCAATCAAAAAACTAAATAAAAAATCATTAATTAAATCAATCAAATCAGCTCAATTAATCAATCAATCAATCAATCAATCAATCAATCAATCAATCAATTAATCAATCCATCAATCAATCAATACACCAACTAATCAATAATTAACTAGTTCCGCTAAATGTAACGCTTGCAGAAAGAAATATTGTACCTAAATATCTGGACACTGCCCACAATATCCTACTCAAGAGTATTATGATTATCATTCAGTCGCAAGATGGCAACAAAGTCAGATAAACCAGAGTGATATCCAGACACGAGTATATTCACTTTCAGTCAATGAACGGATGAGCCGGTGTTATGACATCATACCTCGGAATGTTTCGACTAATCAGAATTAAGCATTCCATGTATTCCGCCAAGAGTTCCGTGTAATAAGTTACTATAGCATCTTATTAGTCAACATATCATGTCAGCAGAAATTGTTTATAGAGAGCGTTAAACAGCACATCTACAGTCAGAATTAGTAGCTCTCCTGTATATATTTCCCCCAATTTCTGTTTAACGGAGAGTAGATTTTTTCAACACATTTCTAAACATAATAGTTTAATAACTCATTTCGAATAACTGAATTATTTCATCTTTGCCATGATGACAGCACATAATATTTGACTAGATATCTTTCAAGATACTAGTATTCAGCTTAAAGTGACATTTAAAGACTTAACTAGATTAATTAGACAAGGTAATTAGGCAAATGATTGTGTAATGATGGCTTGTTCTGTAGACAATCAAAAAAATAATAACATGACCTTAAAATGGTGTTTAAAAAAAATGTAAAACTGCTTTTACTCTAGCCGGAGTAAAACAAATGAGACTTTCTACAGAAGAAAAAATATGATAGGAAATACAGTGAAAAATTCCTTACTCTGTTAAACATCATTTGGGAAATATTTGGAAAAACAAAATCAAAACTTACAGGAGGCCGTATAAATCTGACTTCAGCTGTATGCCCTTCTCAAATGCTGAACCAGCACTAACCATCATAAACTAGTCTAGTCTGGATCAGCGAGGACGTTCACGCTTCAGATGGTCTTTCCAGCAGGGTAGCATGCCCTTTTGAGACAAAGGTCTGTTTTTTAATAATTTATATGAGCAGATGCCTGCGGTACGCTGCTGACGCTGCTTGTAGCATACAGAAAAGTGTGCGGTGGGTTTAAACAGATGCTTGTATTTGGAGATTGTGAATCTCTCAGAGGGAGATTTGAGCTTGTCCACAGATCTTCAGTCACGTCTTCATGAAAGCGGAGGGAGATTTTTGGCGCTCCTCAAGTCGCAGTCGGGGGTCCTTACAACCGCCATAATAAAAGCTGCTCTCGCTGCGTCTGCATTTAATTGACAGCTAATAAAAGATCTGGCCGTAATCTCTCAGGTGCTCAAGCAGGGCTTTGTCCATAAAGGGCATGCTGGGAACACTGTTAAAGTCAGCGTGAGATTTAAAACTGACAATTGACAAAACTGGAAGTTGTGTTTTTAATGGAATATTTAATGGAATATTATGGTCAAAAGTAATTCAAAATTAATTACAGCTGTGGTGAAAAATCGGTTATTGACCAGTACAGCAAGGAAAATAGGTAATGAACACATCACCATTTTTTCTAGAAAACATATTTCTAAAGGTGCCGTTGTCTTGAAATTTTCCCCAGATGTTGGGAAAAACCAAAGAAAATCATACACAGTTGAATTCAGAAGTATTAGCCCCCTTTGATTTTTTTTTTCATTTTTAAATATCTCCCAAATGATGTTTAACAGAGCAAGGAAATTTTCACAGTAATTCTGATAATATTTTTTCTTCTTGAGAAAGTCTTATTTGTTTTATTTCAGCTACAAAAAAGGGCAGTTATTAATATTTTAAACACCATTTTAAGGATAATATTATTAGCCCCTTTAAGCAATATTTTTTTCTACAGGACAAACCATTGTCATACAATAACTTGCCTAATTACCCTAACCTGCCTAGTTAACCTAAATAACCTAGTTAAGGCTTTAAATGTCACATTAAGCTGTATAGAAGTAAATATCTAGTCAAATATTATTTATATAATAAAATATATACGGGAAAATATAAACAGGGGGGCTAATAATTCTAACTTTAACTGCGTATGCAAATAAAACAAAAGTTTACAAATGTAGATGTGTAATAAAACTAATTAACGCTGGGAAAAAGCATTGAACACATGAAGGGGGGGGGGGGGGGGGGGGTGGTGTAGAAAGACATGGAAAGTCCAGACAGCGGCTGAAATCTCTCAGTAGTTCTTCAGCAACCCTATGCCCTTTGGCCACATTTACACTGTATGGTTCAAGTGACTCAATTGCAATTTATTTCTCTCATGTGGCACAGATCGGATTTGGCTCACATGTGTGTAAGCAGGAAAAAAGTCACATGGATTCCGATTTACTCAAATCAGATTCAGGCCTTGTTCATATGTGAATCGGATCTGTGTCCTTAGTGTCTGCAGTGTAAGCAGGAAGATCGGATTTTCACTTGTCAATGCGAGTCGTGCATCATTAAAAACCGTAGCGAATAACGTCAGACTGACGCTTTTCATTTCTGAAAAGACTTCAGCAGAGTCCCAAACCTTAAATCTCATACACGAGGACTAAAAAGCTTTTATATTGTCATGTAGCTACAATTATGTGTCAGTTAAGTCAGAGTGAAATGGACTAAAATGACTGAATATTGATTGATAAAATGTAAATAGACAAAAAAAACCTGAAAACCACAGCTCAGACTATTTTAGGAATGGAAATTAACACTTTTATTCTGCAAGGGTGCATTAAATTGCTCAAAAGTCACACTGAAGCAATTTTAATGATACTAAACATCTATATTTAAATAAATGCTGTTCTGTTTAACTTTCAAATCACAAAAATTAACCCTTTAATAAATGTACACCACCTGACAAAAGTCGTGTCGCCTGTCCAAGTTTTAGGGACTTATTTTCACCTTTCAATGCGAGTCATGCGTCATAAAAAAAAACGATAACGAATGACGTCAGACTGATGCTTTCATTTCAGAACAGAATTCAGCCAGTCAGAACAGTCTCAAACTCAACTAAAAAAAACATTTATACTGTCACGTAGCACAAGTATTAAGCATGTTAATGAGAGAGAACGCAACATCCGCCATGTACAGTTAACCAATATAAACTAATATAAAACTGTGGCATACATCATGTGCATGGGCCCGTTTTTTTGGCTGTGAGGGCCGGTGTCCCTAGCTTCCTGCACTCTAAGCGGTCACACTTTTTTTTCATTCATTTAATGTTTTAATTAAAATCCATTCCTAAAGAGCAGCATCTCATGTTTTTAGAAGCAAAGTCGCATTTGGTGTGAATGAGCACTAACTCGTGTTAATTGCACTACAGTAATTATAACACCTATTATAACAGTTATAATCTAAATGCCATTATTTTAAAGGATCTGGTCTTCAAAGATGGTGTCATTATATTTTTGAAGTTATGGGTGTCAACATTAATATGCTTATATAGCTTTCAAAACACTGAAAATTGGATTAAAGTGTAGTCTTAATGGTTCATCAATTTGCATTTTTATAAAAGTGAAAGGTAATTTTAATTGACTGCAATTATGTGTCAGTTAAGTCAGAGTAAAATGGACTAAAATGAGTGAATATTAATGGATAAAATGTAAATAGACTAAAAACTTTTTGCAAACTGAACACTTTTAATTTAAAAGACAACTTGCACCACAGCTCAGACTGTTTTAAGTATGGAAATTAATACTTTTATTTTGCAAGGATGCATTAAATTGCTCAAAAGTCACACTGAAGCACTTATAATGGTACTAAATATTTCTATTTTAAATAAATGCCGTTCTGTTTAATTTTCAAATCATAAAAATAAACCCTTTAATAAATGTACACCACCTGACAAAAGACAAGTTTTAGGAACAACAAATAATAATGTGACTTCCAGTTGATCATTTGGTATCAGAAGTGGCTAATAAAAAAAGTCAAAGGCCCCTAGATTACGCTTATTTTACCAAAATAAAATATGATCCTACCTTGATTTTTAATTATTAAATCAGGAAGGTAAGGTCTGACTTTGCTTATACAAAAGTCTTGTCACTTAACAGAAATAATGTTCAGTATAGAATATAAAGTCATGATGCAGTGGAAACAGAATGAATATTGTGTATGACTCCATGAGCTTGGAGGACTGCATCCATACATCTCTGCAAGGACTCAAATAACCAATTAATAAAGTCATCTGGCATGGCAAAGCGTTTTTGAAGGACTCCCAGAGTTTATTAAGAGTCTTTGCATTCATCTTCAATGCCTCCTCCTTCATCTTACCCCAGACATGCCCAATAATGTTAATCTCTGGTGACTGTGCTGGCCAATCCTTGAGCATCTTGATCTTCTTTGCTTTCAGGAACTTTCAGGCTGAAGTATGAGAAGGAGCGCTATCCTACTGAAGAGTTTGCCCTCTCCTGTGGTTTGTAATGTAATGGGCAGCACAAATGTCTTGATACATCAGGCTGTTGATGTTGCCATCCACTCTGCAGATCTCTCAACCTCCCTCATACTGAATGTAACCCCAAACCATGGTTTTTCCTTCACCAAACTTGACTGATTTCTGTGAGAATCTTGGGTCCATGCGGGTTCCAGTAGGTCTTCTGCAGTATTTGTGATGATTGGGATGCAGTTCAACAGATGATTCATCAGAAAAATCGACTTTCTGCCACTTCTACAAATGATCAACTACAAGTTAAGTTAATATTTGTTGCTCCCACAATTAAAATCTCTAATTAAAATAGCTAAAACTGTTCGCGAGGAGAAGCAAAACCTTCATTTACTGTGCAGTGTTGATAAACGCTGCGCTCTTCAAACAGTGAAGTGGAGTGTTGTGTGTGTTCAGCTCTCCCACTATATTTCCCAGTAAACACTACATGTATTGTGGAAAACACAGCCGTATTTGGACTGCTGGACAGAGTAGGCAGATGTTGAGGACTAAACAAACTGCTTGCCGTACCCATAATAAACACACCACTTCTGTCACTGCGTCGTCCGGCAAACACAAACTGTTTATTGGTCATATCTGCATTATTTAGTTTCTCCAGGTGGTCTCACTATAATGATGCTTTAAAGGGGTCCTATTATGCCCCTTTTTACAAGATGTCTCTGATTTTTTTACAAGATGTCTCTGATGTCCCTAGAGTGTGTGTGTGAAGTTTCAGCTCAAAATACTGCACAAAAAATGTTTTATAACTCTCTGAAACTGACCCTATTAGAGTTTAATCCAAATTGTGCCGTTTTGGTGACTGTCGCTTTAAATTCAAATGAGATTGTGCTCTTTTCAAAAGAGGGCGGAGCAACAAATAACTATGGATCAGCGTAGTGGCAGATTTAAAAAAAGACTAACCTATGCTAATGAGGGAGAGATTGACACTGATGAGTGGGGCTTTCCCCCTCATGACACATACAAAGAGAGAATGTCAATCAAAGTGCGATTATAAAGAATAAAACCATATCATTTTTACCAAAGAAAGCTGGTTATATTCACACACTGCTGCCACACAACCCCTTATAAAAGTGATTTTTGCATAACAGGGTCTCTTTAAAACAATCATTTCATATTTCAAATGCCGGACTAACTTATGTAAGGAAAAAAAAACATAGATACAATATAATAGCACTGACTCGTGAGTTGACTTGATTGATTTAAGAAGTGCATTGTTATGATTGTCAGTGTAGATGTACAGTCCGGGAAAAGGTTATGACAGTCTGTTGTGAATGTTTATTAATAAGACTTTTAATGTAAATGCAAATGTAAATGTAATGTAATCTTGTAATGATTGCAAATGAAGATGAGTGAGACAAGTGTTCCTAAAAAACAGTGCGCGCAGGGTTTTAATTAGTCTTAAAATGTCCTACATTTCAAACATTTTAGGGCTTAAAAAGTCTTAAATTCACTGAAATATGGTGTCGTAGGTTCTAAATCATTTTTAAAAGGTCTTAATTTTCTGTTGTCCATGTAAAAAAAAGAAAAAGGTCTGACAAAAGTTACATTTATGAACTTTATTTACCAATTTGATTTAATTATCTTTCTTACAATAACATTTGCTTATACATTAAAATAAGTGTTCGAATTTTAATGGGGCAAGTAAAAAATATATTCCACTGGCCAATAGAAAAAAAATCTTAGCATTTTGCCCTGCAAGTCTGAAATTTCATTCATAATGGTCTTAAAAAGATCTTAAAAATCTTACATTTGACTTTGAAACCTGCAGTAACCCTGAGTTTGCTTCTCACTCACCGGCCTTTATTAGGTACACCTGTCTAACTGCTTGTTGACGCATATTTCTAATCAGCCAATCACATGGCAGCAACTCAATGCATTTAGGCACGTAGACATGGTCAAGACGATCTGCTGCATTTTAAACCGAGCATCAGAATGGTTGTTGGTGTCAGACAGGCTGGTATTTCAGAAACTGCCGATCTACTGGGATTTTCATGCACAACCATCTTTAGGGTTTACAGAGAATGTACTGAAAAAGAGATAATATCCAGTGAGTGGCAGTTCTGTGGACGCAAATGCCTTGCTGATGTCAGAGGTCAGAGGAGAAAGGCCAGATTGGTTCTGGCTAATGCAAAGGCAACAGTAACTCAAATAAGCACTCGTTACAACAGACGTATGCAGAAGAGCATCTCTGAACACACAACACCTCCAAACTTGAAGCGGATGGGCTACAGCAGCAGATGACCACACTGGGTGCCACTGCTGTCAGCTAAGAACAGGAAACTGAGGCTACAATTCACACAGCCTCACCAAAATTGGACAATAGAAGATTGGAAAAACGTTGCCTGGTCTGATGAGTCTCGATTTCTGCTGCGACATTCAGATGGTAGGTCAGAATTTGGCATCAACAACATGAAAGCATTGATCCATCCTGCCTTGTATCAAAGTTTCAGGCTGGTGGTGGCGTAATGGTGTGGGGGATATTTTCTCGTCACACTTTGGGTTCATTAAGACCAACTGAGCATCGTGTCAATGCCACAGCCTACCTGAGTATTGTTGCTGACCATGTTCATCCCTTAACCACCCCAGTGTACCCATCTTCTGATGGCTACTTTCAACAGGATAACACACCATGTCATGAAGCGTGAATCATTTTAGACTGGTTTCTTGAATGTGACAGTGAATTCACTGTACTCAAATGGCCTCCACAGTCACCAGTTCTCAACCCAATAGAGCACCTTTGGGATGTGGTGGAATGGGAGATTTGCATCATGGATGTGCAGCCGACAAATTTGCAGCAACTGCATGAAGCTATCCTGTTAGTGTGAACAGAAATCTCTGAGGAATATTTCCAGTACATTGTTGAATCTATGCCATAAAGGATTAAGGCAGTTCTGAGGGCAAAATGGGCACCAGCCCAGTACTAGTGAGGTGTACCTAATAAAGTGGCCAGTGAAAGTACATACTCTTTCGCTCTTAGATAAATGTAATATTGTTGAGAGTTCTTTAGTGGAAATGTGTAGACTTGTCTGAAGATATTTTATCAATAATATGGATTTATCATACATTACACTGTACATCTGATGGATAAATTAGTCCAAATCTATATTAGGGTTGTTACGATACTGGAATTCGGTACCAATAGGTACTGAAATGTTAAAAATGTTAATGTGTTATTTTGAAATAATGATGTTGAAATATTTTCCATTGGAATCAAATATTTGATTTAGTATTAAATGTCATATTATATATTAGGTATCGTATCAAAGTCAGAAATTCAAAAATCATAACCAGTTCTGCTCAATAACTTTCCTTCTCCCATATAGATCTCCATTAAATAAAAAATAAAAAAGCATATGGTGATAGCACGGAAGAGCTGCTTATAATGCTGACACACACACACACACTCTCATACTTACACACACACTCACACACTGTCCTTGAATGCTCTGCTCTACTATCTCTCCTGCCTGGTCATGGCTGTTAAGCAGCAAGGCCTGCTGGGAGATAAGCAAAGGGGGAAAAAATGCAATAGGAGTGCGACAGCGGGCAGATATGGGATACAAGCTCTTTTACTGATGCTTGTGAGCATTGTGAGAATTGTTCGCTCTGCACTACAAGCTGAAGTGACAATAGAAGAGGCAGTTTAATAAATGAAACCATTTCATCAGAGCGTTCAGTTCAATCCAACAGCTAAGTCTAATACCAGACCTGATGCGCTCTGTAGAGCCCGCCACAACAAATTGCTGAAATAAAATCAAATCAAATAAAGGGAAATTAAATACAATTAAATTGAATATGAAATAAAATTAAATGATGGAAATAAAATTAAATATTAAATTAAATTAAATGAAGTAAAATAAAATTAAATATGAAATAAAATTAAATGAAGTAAAATAAAATTAAATATTAAATTAAATTAAATATAGTGAAATAAAATTAAAAACTAAATTAAATTAAATGTTAAATAAAATTAAATGAAGTGAAATACAATTAAAATTTTAATTAAATATTAAATAAAATTAAATAAAGTGAAATAAACAAAAAATTTAATTAAATATTAAATTAAATTAAATGAAGTAAAAAAATGTAATTAAATATTAAATAAAATTAAATGAAATGAAATCAAATAAAAATTAAATGAAATATTAAATAAAATTAAATGAAGTAAAATAAAATCAAAAATTTAATTAAATAATAAATTTAATTAAATTAAGTTAAATAAAATCAAAAATAAAACAAAATAAACTTCAAATAAAATTAAATTAAGTAAAATAAAACTAAAAATTAAACTAAATATTAAATAAAACTAAATGAAGTGATATAAAATAAAACATAAAATTAAAATAAAATAAAATAAATTGAAATAAAATAAAATAAAATTAAGTGAAATAAACAAATTCAATATTAAATAACTAAAAGACTAAGCCGAAGAAAAATAAATGATTAATAGTAAGAAACTAAATTATTAACATAATTTAAAACATTATTCATATAGTGAATAAAAAAATTGTATCCAGCAGATGGCGCCGACTAAAACAGGAATAACAAACTTATTGCCTTAGTTACTGCAGTAAACAAAGCAGTGTGATGTCAAATCTAGCAGGATTTTACGGAAGGGAATACTTTCCATATTAAAAAGAGTTTTTGTTCTAACCATCACCTGTAATGTATATTTTACAAAAGATTTGTATTTATTGCAGCTGAACAACAGAAAACTGACAATGCTCACCTCAGGTACACCTCATGTGCTTAATTCAGTGTTAAATGCTAATAATGTGAGTTTGAATGCCGTTTCACATAACATTTATTGTCATACTACTGACAGCAGCAGCAGATAGTTCACCTCAGATCTTCAAAGTAAAATAAACTGTGTGAAACTGAACTTTAGCACTGTGACTCAGGGTAAACTAACACATATCAGTGATTCAGCGTCTACATTTCAGAATGTTAAAGAAGTTTAATATGTACTAATCAGATAATAACTACTTCACAAGGAGTAGTTATGAATCCCTGTCTAAATAAGTGAATGATTACAGAGTCCTCTCAGACGAGTGGGCGAGGTCATTGTTATATTTATTTAGTCAAATTAACAAAAAGTTAATTCAGAATAATAACAAATAATAATAACTCGTTATTTTTGTTCATTATTATTCATAAACAGAGCTAATTTCCCTACAACTTATAGCATCTATATACAAAACGAAATGTAAACGGAAAACAAATTCATATCGCACATATGAATCTAGCACAGCCTCATACTGTAATTAATCAACACCTCACAATGCCTATCAAACAGTTAGAATGAGGAATTAACCCACTCAAACATGCAGATGCGCACACACACACACACACACACACACACACTCTCCAGAGATGACAAGACAAGTGCTACTGAGGGAGAAGCAAACAATGAGCAGGAACGTGTAAATTATACAGCAGCACGTCAACGCAAACGAGACCTCCGACTAAACAGCCCAGCAGGACTGAAGACGGCCTGACAAGAGCGCTGGCATCTCTGAACAAGGGGAAACCCTGGAGAAACTCTTCTGTCTGTGTGTGTGTGTGTGTGTGTGTGTGTGTGTGTGAGCGGACATCACAGAGAGTTGGAGGAGAGCCAGAGATTTCACCTCCATCACACTCCAGAGGCCAAAACACACACCGCTCTCATCCTTCAGCATACACATCTTTAAAGTACACATGAAATCAAAACTACCCATATTGATTTTGTTAGCTCACTTTGCTAGTTTTGTGGTGAGCAATTCATCTCTGTCATTAAGTACAATGCCATGGGCGGGGCTAACATACTTGACCACGCCCCTCCAGCTATTAGTTTTGACAACAAACGGTAATGGTGAGCAGGAGGAGTCTGATAGGCTGCTATAACTCTCCCCAAACCGTTTTCCAGATCTTTCTGAATGAAATGCCCACTTTACTCAACCAATCAGCTCGCAGTAGAGAAAACAAGCCACGCCCAATGTTTTCTCATTAAATATTTAATTTCTCAAGGAACTGCATCACAATACGAAAATAAATGCCGTTCACGTTAACTTTAAAGGGTCACGAAACACCAAAACACATTTTTTGAGCTGTTGACAGTCATATATGTGTCCCACACTGCTAAAAACACTATTAGGACACCTATATTTCACTAAAAAGAAAATTGGTTGTTTTTGCGTTTTTCAAGCAAATTCGTACTTCCTGTTTGAAACGAATTTTTGAAGCTGCGTCACGGTCATGACATAATAGTGTTGTATTCCAGCGTGCAGACTGGGCGTCTGTGCCAGAGTGTGTCTTATTACGTCTTACAGTGTGTTGCATTAATGCATGAGTAAGGCTTGGTTCAAACCAATCAGCGCGCTCTATTGTGCAACTTCATTAATATTCATTACTGTCAGAGTGTAGACGGCAAAGACGCCACGTTGTGTTGGCAAAACAAGCGTGAAGTGTTGCTTTTATAGTTTGCTGCAGTTAAGTTTTGTTTTCATTTTCTCTCTGTGAGAGCGCAGACTCACGCGTGGATTAACAGTGTACGCGACGCGCGACAACAATAACTTACGTGTCTAAGGAGGATTATTGTTTACCTGAGTGGTGTTCTCATCTGCAAACGCTGAGATCCAGATTTTAGTCTCCTCTAAATAAAGACGCGGCTCTAGTTGCTGGGGATTGTCCTGTCTCTACAGATTTGGTAAGTGAGCGACCAGTGCTCTTTGTTTATTCAGTTCGTATTTTATTCGTATCAAACAAACTATTGCACCGAGTGCAATAGTTAGCACTAACAGTTACAACCAAACTATAACCTCGTGTTGGATTTTGTGACCGGAATAACACACACGGCTTTCTGACACTACCTGCCGTGTGTATCTAAGTTTCCGGGAAATGCTGAGTTTTTTTTTTCTCTCATTCGCCGTGCGGTATCAAACATTGCATGAAAAATACACGCTTAGAGCAGCGCCTCGAATCAAATATCACGTTTGTCGGGAGGGACATTAATGAATTCCCTGAATGAAAGAGCCAAACTGCAGTTAAAGTCCACCATTTAATAATTTGGCAAATAATTCGACTACAGATGTCCATGTAAACACAGTCACATTGTCCGCTGTGGGTGTGTGTTTTGACTCTGAAATTCAGCGCGCCCAATTAGACACTCCCACACCAAGCCTCTTTTCTTCCTCCGACACTCCCCCCTAAACAGAGCTGGACACGCCCACTTTTCTGACTTTTTCCAAAGTAGAGGTGTGAAAACACCCTGCTGAAACGAGGGGGTTTCATGGCCCTTTAAAGAGTGGCAATTCAATGATTTAGTCTTTTCATTTATTCACCACAGCGGAATGAACCGCCAACTATTCCGCTATATGTTTTACTCCGCACATGCCCTTACACCCATACACACTGATTTACACATACACTACGGTCAATTTTGCTTCTTCAAATTCACTTATTCTCCATTCACACAGGGTGTTTATGCTTCCCATTCACTTTGAAGAGGTAACGTCAAGTGTTGCCAAACTGAACTGTGGATCCTTCTGCTCACTGCAAAAGTTGGGGATTTTTCAACTTTAAGCACTAACTGAAGTGTCAGCCAATCAGATTGCTTAATGCAAATACAGCAGCTCAGACAGTAGCTTGATTGTGGACTAATTTCATTGGCTGACACTGTTATGATGATCAGTTCAGTGTCAACTTCAGACACGCCCTCTGTTAAGCACTAACTGAAGTGTCAGCCAATCAGATCGCTTTATGCAAATACAGCAGCTCAGACAGTAGGTGATTGTGGACTAATTTCATTGGCTGACACTGCTATGACGATTAGTTTAGCGCCAACTTCAGACACGCCCTCTGTTAAGCTTTAATGCTGAAGGATCATGTGAATCGGGCGTTGTAGCACATGTCTTTGGACTGTGGGATCACTTGGAGGAAACCCATGCCAACAAGGAGAGAACATGCAAACACTACACAGAAATGCCAACTGACCCAGTTGGGTTTCAAACCAGTGACCTTCTTTCTGTGAGGTGACAGTGCTAACCACAGAGCCACCTCACTCTTTGCAGTATACAGCAAATCCCACTTGTTGCAATCAATCAGTTGATTCACAAAATGATTCATTCATAAATTAGACTCAATAATATGTAACAGTTAGATGTTTGAATCAATGCTTGAACCATTAAAACAAATAATAAAAGAATTGGTTCATGCCCTGAGCTGAAAGAGGCCACTAATAAACACATTTTTAGTATGTTTATGAATGAGCAAACACGTTTTGAGTGATTCACAAATGAGTGGATAAAATAGGCAGCAATTGTGATTCATTTACAATTTGTTCACATACTGGATTGAATCAGTAGAGCAAAGACCGTTTCTTTTCAGTTCCTAATGAATTGCTCTATACATAATGTATTCACGGTGGCACAGTGGGTAGCACATTCGCCTCACAGCAAAAAGGTTGCTGGTTCGAGCCTCGGCTGGCTCAGTTGGTATTTCTGTGTGGAGTTTGCATGTTCTCCCCGTGTTGGCGTGGGTTTCCTCCGGGTGCTCCGGTTTCCCCCACAGTCCAAAGACATGCACTATAGGGGAATTAAGTAAGCTAAAATGTCTGTAGTGCATGTGTGTGAATGGGTTTGTGTGGATGTTTCCCATTGATGGGTTGCGACTGGAAGGGCATCCGCTGCGTAAAACATGTGCTGGATAAGTTGGCGGTTCATTCCGCTGTGGTGACCCCTGATTAATAAGTGAAGTTTATTCATAAACAAATTTCGAGGATCACGTGCTTATGATTA